>NC_134365.1:179016233-179081233 GCF_035582795.1 Mycteria americana
TGTCCAAGATGCATTTGAGCCACTGTAAATATAGAATAGCTGGGATGCATATGTGCAATTGGGCTGTAATGAGTCCAGTTTGCCTGGAATGTTTTGGAACTGATGCGCACATATCCATCAAGTGAAAACTGTACAGCAAATCTCTCATAAATCGTGTCAAAACTACTACTACCCTAGCAGAATAAAGGTCCCTAGTACCAACAAGTCTGCAGAAGAAGTGCCTCGTTGGAGGATGGCTTAGTGAGAGTCTCTAGAAATACTCTTATCCAATATTTTGCTAAAAAAACTTTCAGAACTTTGTACTACCTTTGCACTCCTTCCTGCATACACATACGACTCATATCCTATTCAATAATAGGAAAGGCTTCTGTGTTTTCTATGCAAGTAAAATAGACGTTGTCTGGCTTCTTAGTAAATAACAGCCCATTAAGAAAAAACTTGTAATTTCATTTTTCACCTCTGTAGTCCATTAACTGTAATAGCTTCTAATGTACTTCAAGCATTCTTGAGCCTCTTGGGCTGAGTGAAAAGACACACCAACAACCAGAGTGTTGAAAGATTATTTTGGTGATACCAGCTTCCTTGAATCTTTCATTTAGTGGATCTTTATATTATCTGTCGTAAGTTACAAATTTGACTACTATCTGTTTAGGGTTTGAGAAGTATTTAAAGCTCAAATCAAGATCACTTTCACAATGTTCTGGATTTCATACATTCACTATGTATGAAATACATAGCCTGAACTCAGTATCTTAAGGAATTACAAACTAATATATTAAGATTTAATAGGTAACATTTAAGAAGTGAAGTGAAGTGAGAATGTAGACCTGAAATGTGTTAACTGTAAATATATTTGTATCTAGATACCAATCAAGGTCTGTTTATATTCTTGTTACATTAAAATGCAATATACATTAAAATAAACATATCGTATAAGTATCTCTTTGTGTATGTATGTATACAAAAATGAAAATGAACAGATGAAGTAAGTTTATACAAGCAGTTGGACAGCAGAACTGTGAATGAAAATTCCTCTGTACATCAACTGGTAACAACTCTCTTTAAAAAAGGGCTTTCTCAGAGAACTAACTAAAACCATAACACAGACCAGAAACAGAATTTAAGCAAAGTTCCAGATCATTTGTTTGCTGACTTTGCTAGAGGACAGCTCAGGTAGAAGAGAATCTTTGTCGATGCTAAAACTTCCTTTGAGTCTTTCATATTTATAAAAACATACTCGTATGTGTTTCTATATTTATTAAGGTGAATAAGCATGCTTGATATATATTTACCCTATGTATATATTATAACAGAATTTACTGCTGATAATGCAGAATGAATATCTAACTATATAGGATGACATATTTGTCATTAGTTCCCTTTTTGATGCATGACTGCTAACAGGAAAAAACAATTCTAATTATAACTTTGGAATATTTAAATTATTTTCCATGTTGCACTAAGGATATTTTGGAATTTTAATATTCTGTTTTATAAGATAATAGCCAGAAGTCTAAGATTGCTCACATTTCTACAGGGGGACATAAAATAAAAACAGAGAGAAAGACTGGGACTTTTTAATACATGGATTTGATAAAGTTATACCTTAATTGCTGCTATCATAGTAGTCAAGAAGCAGTTATTGTTGATTGTCTGAAAATGACTTAAGAAATTTCCATTAATATCACAGTTTAAAAGCTTTTCTGGAAGAAATAGTTTAGCTTCTTTTGTGAACATGGTGAATATTTTATATTCTGTTATAGAAAACAGCATGCACATTTTCAACAAGGGAGTGTCCTTCCCATAACACCTCAAATAACATATTCAATTTAAAATGTAAGGATGACATTCAGGCTTCATTTGCTGTTGGTGTCAATCTAAAAAAATATAAATTGATGCAGACAGAAAATTCTAATCTGATGCCCTAGGGCCAGATCCAATAAAACACTTAAGCATCTAAATTTGGTGTTAAAGCAACTAACTTTTAGGTGTTTGTCCCGCAGAAAGGAATCTTGGGCTGAAGTGAGCTGGGTCTTACATTCCTGTATAGTGTATAGGGTAGGTATGGCTAGGCAGGTACTAGTTAAGGGGTGTTATGAGCAGCCACTGCCTCCAACATCACTTAACACTACTCAAACCAGGTACTGCAGATTGGGATCTAATGAAGTTAACAAGTAGAACTATAGTCTGTCTAAAGTCAACAGAAAATCATATGCAGCTATCTGGAGCTAGTAAATAGAGAAACTCTGGCAATAGGACTGAGCTATAAATTCCACCTTGCAGACCCCATATGACCAAGAGTCTGGGTCATAAGGGCAAAGGTAAAATATACTTCCTTCTTTTACACAAAGCACAATGATTAAGGATACTGCCCAGGAAATGTGTCACAAGTTCAATTCTCTCTTCTACCTACAAGGAATTAGGATGCACATCTCCAAGGGGTGTGTGTTTAACTTTCAAGCCATTGATTATTTTGAACTCTTTTGTTGGAACACTTCAGACCAATGAGCAAGAAGAGGATCAGGGTTCAGCAGTCTAGTCCTTAGGTTCTCCGCTAGTTCCTCCCTCCAATGCTATTTCCAGATTTAGCAGACAACATCACTGAAGAGCTGAACGAGTATTCAGCCCCATAAAAACCATCAAAAATACACTTCTCACAACTTCAGACTGGGAGATCTGCAGGACCTCAGGTAACAGCTGAGCAGGATAAGTGATAAAATATACCTCACCAAAATTGCGGGACTATCTAGAGCAATGAGTCATAGATACTTTAAGCTGTAAAGACTCAGAGCCTTAATTTTAACGTAAAAAACTGAATGAATCTTGTCTAATATGACTCCTATACTTCACATAGGTCCTTCTTGTGAAATCTGACCTAATAAAACCAAATGTGCATCATCAAATAGTCCATAATGACAGGTTACAAAATTAGATACTTGGTTTTGATGATGGCTGTCAAGTACTTGAACTAACATTGTGTACTTGAACTTACCTCCTTCTTCCCAGGATCATTTGCAGTTCTACAGCCCGCCTTCAGTAAAATTGGAAAATCTGCTATCCTCTAATGAGGAAAAAATCCTGGAAATCTAGGGTAATTGACTTCCCTGGTCATACAGATAATGACATCTTGAGTTATGTATGAACCGTGGGGTAGAAGTGCTCTGCAGTGTCTCCTGCAGTCCTCCCTAGTCCAGACTAGGAACCTGGCTGGACCACAACATAACCCTTAGCAAATCTAAGTTTTCTTCTCATGGAACCCAGGGAGTGGGTGGAACTTCAGATGTGTACATTGGGTCTTGCCCCAGCATGAAGCTAGGATGTGGCCAAGTTGCACATCTGGAGTCAGCAGCTGGAAAATGCTCCCAACACCCACGGTTTACGCATGGTCTTTGAGAACAGAAAGTCTTCCTGTTTTCCTGCAACAAATATTGACCCAGAGCCTGATGCAAACTTTCCAGTTTTAATAGGCAGCAAATCAGATCCATAGAACCTGATTTGATTCTTGGTGGGATAATGACAACCTGACTCCAATGTAAGGTGAGGTCATTCAAGGCTGTGCACACTAGAACCTGAGAATAGATTTTGAAGGCAGTCTAAAGGCGAACAAAAAAAACCCCAAACAAAAAATGCACAAGAGATTTACTGGTAGCTTAAACCACCCCAGTAAAATAAACTAAGTTTTGCCACTAATAATAATTCTGGCTGAATTTTGAATAGAAATGTATATGATCTTTGAAAGACTGAATACCCTCAAACTGTTATTCAGTTTGCAAGTGCCAATGAACTGTTTCTAAATATATTACACTATGTTGTGTGGACTGGGTAAATTAGCTCCTTTGTTTTATGTTTATAACAGATAAATGGTATTTTCTGTCCTGTATCTAATTTTTAGATCAGGTCAGACAAATGATTCACCCCTCTGATATATGCTAAGTCTTTTCAAAATTTGGTATGTTGATCAGTTGCCTCTGTTATAACTTTGTTACCCCTTTAAATTCTCTGTTGACTGTAAATACATTTTCCATGATCTCAGATCACTTCAGAGATTTTTGGTCTTTCCATTTTTTTAAAGGAAGAGAAGACAAGAAGAGAAAAGACAGGGCCGCCTTTACCAGGCAGGATTTCCCAGGTTCTCCCAGGTTCAATTAAAAGCCATTTTAGTTGCAGCTGATAGATCTCTGCCAACAAAAGCGGCTTAAAAGAAACCATAATAATGTTTAAATACTTCATGATACTTATTCAGGACTTCTTTTTTCCTCTCTTTCTTTTTCTTTTGAATCAGATGATGAAGGTGATGGGGTTTCAACACTAAGAGTACCACCACCTACATATGTTTGTTTGCATTTTTAAATATGGTTGCATCCTGACTGATTTGCAGTGGTAAGCAACAGTTTGGAAATCGGATTGCAAGCTCACAGTGACAGAAGTAGATAATTACTATCTCCACAAATATCTATAAGCTAAATCACTTGTTTTAATACAGATTAGTATTAAAGTTACAAGATTGGTATGAGAGACATGATAAATGTAGTCATGACAGAAAACAATTTTTAATTTAGTATACCCTATCAATCTAGATAGCCCATGAATATTTACCATTAATTCAGTAGGCTGGAACAGAGGGGGAAAAAAGAACAAAAAATAGAAGGTTTGACCTAAACAAGGACTGAGGAAAAAAGGGAATTCTCAGCAGTTTTACTGAGAACAGATCTTGCAAAAACGTGAACTGGCAACAGATTGGAAAATACATTTGAGGTACCATTATAAACAAAGCCTTTCAAAAACCTGAATGACATGCAAAAATAGTAGCAATTCTTAATATGTACTTCTCTTTGCAGGATTTACCAGTCTGATTACACTTAAATGAGTAACTTCAAAGGCTGAAATAAAATCATTTATGGAAATTCAAAACAAAGCTATTTGATCACATCATACTTCACAGCAGGGATACAATTTGCAGGGGCTGAGTGAGGGCATAGTATAAGCTAAAACAGGTTGCGTGTGCAATGAACCAAACTAAATGGTTTATATAAAAGAAATGTTGTTTCCATTAATTTTTCTGGTAATCCTATTAAAAATGCCACCTGTCCAGAATAGAATTGTCCAGATTTTAATTCTTTTTCATATCTCAGTGTTCAAACACAAGACAGAGAAGGTATCATCTTATAGCTATTAAAATATGGCACAAAATGTCTTATTCCAAAATCTTCATTACTGCAGCAGTTTCTCCGGCTCTGTTTCAATGTCTGCCTATTATACCTTTTACTTTTCCTCTCATTGTGCTCAAAGAACTGATTTTTGTCATAAGCCCAAAGAATGTTTTTTCAAAGGGTATGTCATATTTCTAACCTCTCTTTAACCAAAATGTTTCTAGTGTATAATACTTAAAATTCACATATATTAAGCAAATATAACACGAAATGCACCTTTTAAAATTCCGCCACCACCCCTCCAAAATCCCCTGTAACAACCCTGAACAGGTTTGAATACCAACAGAGATGAAATGGTGTCATAATCAGCATAAGTGCATGTGGACTATTCACCTAGATCAAACACTTTGGTCATATACTCAATTAAATTTAAATCCCATTATATACTGTGTACCAGCCTCATTTTATGCAATTCCCTAATTTAATGGCTTGGTATTAGCCTTTTTCCTTTTTGCACACATGGACTAATTTTCACGGTGCTCAGTCCCTTTGGGAAGTAGGTCATTAAAGTCAACTGGATGGAGACAGAAACTTAATACCTAAACAATATTGTAGAAGGGTCAGAGGCACAACAGTAATGTAAAACTGTTTTTCACTCATTCTTCTTTGTAATATTTATGAAATTCCTCCCTCATATAAATACCGTTCGTTAATCTCAAGGACCACAAAGTAGAAGAATCAAGAAAGCTATCATCCTGTTATAATTTAATTTGTGAAACAAATAAACAAAAAAATCCCAATTAAAAAAATAAAAATCACAATTACAGTCCTATTTAGCTGTTGAGACAATACTTGTTTTACACTGAAACAGCAGAATCATAATATCCATATTACCTTTCTCAATGTGTATTCTTTTTGTCTCATGTCCCACGTCATGACCAGCCAGATCACCCTCCTTAGGTCCAGGCAGGACATTAGGTGACAAACCCATCAGCATTTGGTTCATAGATAGCCCGTTCTGATGGACAGCTGCTAGACACAAGCGCAGGCAGAAAGGAAATCAACCGTCATATTAACAATACACTTTTGTACTTATTTTATATAGTCTTCCTCTTAATTATACAGGACTTAACAATCACAAAGTTACTTAATTAATGCTATCAGTATCCACACAGCGGGAGATTTTCTTCCTGTTACTTCTGCTTTAAAACAATTCATTTTAAAAAGAAGAGTTCAGTATCTTTGGACGAAGTTGGATATTAGCAAACATCTTCTTGTTTATTTAACAAGGACTGAAACGCAAAATGAAGCAAACCAGAAAAGCATAGAAGGTTCTATGTGAGATACTTACTGGTTTGGGTTTTTTTTAGTTAGTTGTACAAAAACTCTTGTATATTAGCATCCCCAATATGCAGTCCCTAACTTCCTTAAATTAAGCATTGTGGCCTTCCAGGTGAGAAACACTGGTTTTCAAAATATACTGTGCAACAGTAGAATTGCTTATTTGCTCATCAGATAGCTTGAAAAGCTCTTTCCAACGGTTCTCAAACAGACCTTCATGAGTCTCAAACACACCTCAGAAACCCGTATCAGGTAGTTTATATCCCTATGCTTTTATCCTGAAAAACTGTATTTGCAAGAGGCTTACGCCATTTTCAGTAAAGCATTTTTTCATATGTAACCCATATCTCTGTAGTAGACAACTTACTCTTACTGGCACCACAAAAGCAGATATACTTAAGAATCAGATGTGATGTTAACAAATCAGATAGGAGAGAAAAGAGTTATTTTATAAACAAATAAGTTACTGAAGTGATTCAGTATTTAAGGAACTGTTATGTTCACATTGGAAGAAACAATGTGCAAAGGTCCGACTCTGCTGGTAAGTAAGCAGAGTAAGCTGAATAGTACCATTTCTTTAAAAAAAAAAGTGTCATTCCTTAGCAAAACCAGTAAGTATCTCTCAATTTCATTTAATTTACTTTCTTTATTTAGTGAACAATGGAAAAGGTCTTCAGTAGCTGTAAGAAGATATACTATTCAATCAATTAAAAAAAATTTAAAAATCCAGGGTTGTGAGGTTTTTCTCCAGAACTTATGAACTCTGTGGTGGGTTGACCCTGGCTGGACACCAGATGCCCATCAAGCTGCTCTATCACTGCCCCTCCTCAGCTGGACAGGAGAGAGAAAATATAATGAAAGGCTCGTGGGTCAAGCCTGGGAAAATAGACAGGTCATAGTATATGGGATGCCAGTTTAATCTGCACTCTGAATCGTCCAAGTGACAAGAAAACAGAATTTTCAGCTTGTCATGCTCAGGCCTCATTTCTTTTCTTTGGTAAGTCATTTTTTATCCCACAGTAAGGAAAGATCTTTCATCTGAAGGTCAATGAAGAGTCAGCTTCCTGAGTCTGCAGAGAGCCTGAAAGGAAGCAGTCTACAAGACACGTGTGCTGCATCTCATCAGCACGACTATGTATTTCATATAGCTATTTCATGGCCTTCTATCTGCATGCCAAATCTTCCACTTTCACCTACTGACAAATTCCACTGCAGGAAGATGCCTTAAAAGCACAAAAACTTGCAAGAGCAATAACAAAAGGAATGGACAAGTTTAGTATGAATTTAAGTAAATATCCATAAAATAGTATGTGTTTAAAACCTTAATTTCCAGGCTGTTGCACTGCAATATCATAGAATTCAGGGTCTTTGCCATGTAATTTACATCCTGTACATGGAGCCTTGATAAAAATGGTATCACTCTGAGACACCACAGTTTAATTTCACTCCGCCCCTTGTGAGCTATGAGGTGATAATACTCTCTGTATCGTATTTCTCACCATTGCAAATTTTTATATTTAAAAATTTATAAACTATGAACATTTTTTAATTGATTTAACCTAATTCTTCTCTTTACCAAGCAATTCTACCATGTAAAATGTTGCTTATGAAGTCAGATTCAATTTAGAAATCAAACCAGAGTAACCAGATTAAATAAAACTCAATTTCTTTAAAAAATATTTACACTATATGTTCAGTTCTAAAACTAATCTAGCAAATTGCTTCCCGGCTGCAATTCTGTATTTCATAGCTCATATCTTTATGTTTAATATGACATGATGGCAGTTTATATCAGTACCTGTTAATGTAGCATCAGATATTATGATACTGTAAACTGGGAACATAATGTTGGGAGATAGTTATTGCAGTTGAACTTCTGAACATGATACATATGAGATCTACTTAAGACGAGGGCATTTTGATTAGAAAAACCAGCTGCACCTAATCAAATTTAAAGTGGTGACAAGGAGAAGAATGTGACCTACGGATTCTGTCTGAAGAGCTCTCGGTCCGTGCAGGAGAGCTGGACACACTGCTGCTTCGATGAGAGGATGGATGGCTGCCAGGTCTTCGGCCCTCTTCAAGAGAAGGAGCAGGAGAAGGGCTGTCTGGAACACGTTCCTAGACCCCACGAAAAATAATTGCAAAAAAAGGCAATGTTAAACTAAACTTCTGTTTCCAAACATCACTTCCCTAAGCTGTTGAATTGGAAATATACATTTTGGCTTATAGACTTTAGCCTTACGGGATGAGGAACGATGTACTTCTGTAAATAAATACGACCAGACACTGTTGTTTTAGCTTATGCTGAATTTTACTCCACATTTTAATTTCAAAGGGGCTTCTTGAGCAATGAGATCTTATGGAACTGCTATGGGTCATAAAGAAAATACAATCTCCCTACTGAACCTATACCAGTAACATGGCTGATGAAAGTCCAAATGTCTGTCTATACCATGGAGCACAAACCTAGAATGAACCATACTTTTTGGAAGAGTGTGGCCATATCATTGGCCATATTAACTACTTCAAAATGGGGAAAAAATGCCCATTCATGTTTTTCCATCCAGAGGAAAGCCTGGCATGGTAGCCAGAAGGAGCTATGGCGTAGTTCAGGATGTTCCTTGATTTTTAAAATTAGAGCATGAGGACTGGGATGGTTTGAACTGCACTTCTGCTATGTGAGAACTGTCAGTATGTAGCAGATAGATATATCTGATATTTACACAGAACTTTGACAGAAACAATAAACAAAGGGAGCTGAGTGCAGAATAGTCCTTTCTAGAAAATTCTCTATCTTTCCCTGCAGTTTCCTTTTTATTGCTAATAGATCCCAAGACACTATGTCATTGCTAAAATATGTGTGAGTTAGGTTGGTTTGGTTGAATAGTGATACAAATAAATAGTTCCTATAAGGGAAATCTGTTGGAGGGACTGAAAATGTTAAACTAGGGGTTTTTTGGTTGTTGGGTTTTTTTCCTTTTGATAATTGAAATCCTGACTCCTAATGAAAAAAAACAACCAACCCAAACCAAAACCAACAAACAAATGAACAAATGTATACGTTAAACTCACTAAAAGCTTTCGGTAATGGAATAAGACAATTAGTATGTGTTTAATAACACATATGAAAACTTGCTGCTGCAAATGCCTAAAAGTTTTCCTGAAAGACCATCGTGTTCCTTGCACAGCAAATTCTTTTTGCGGTAGTCATTATTTTTCATGCACAGTAGCTAGATAAATATTTATTTCTCTGAATGCATTCCTATGAAACTTAGCAACATGACCATCTATAGTAATCAATAGATTTGTTCCAGGTAAGCTTCATAATAAATATTTGCTAAACCTGAGATTCTGATTGCAAAGGGATTCAATGGGCCTATTGATGGAGTGGGAGAAGACCTTTCAGAGGAATGTTTCAATCCACATTTAAGTGGATTCCACTTTAATAGTCTCGGGTTTTTAAATCAAAAACATTGATGAGGATCGTTTAACTGCATCATAGCTCTAGGCTTATTATGACTTTGATTGTGTTTATATGTCCATGAACCGGGTATTCAAGAGGAGGATTATAATGCAGATGTTTTCAGAATGTAGAAGATTTATTTCTTTAGATTTAGGAGGATTTAAGCATGCACAGCGTACAGATTTGGTATAAATTGGAACACAGTATATTTAATCACTCATTTAATATATAATTTCACTGTTTGGCATACAATGTATTGTTCTTAGAAGGGTTTCATTAAAATGAAATCCAGTGAGCACATAAGATTTGAATACAGAGCTGCAGAGTAAATTAATTTATTTAAACAGCTTAATTTGTTTATCCTATTTATTTATGTGTGCTTTTACAGCATGTATTATGAGATGGAGAGAGCAAAAGGAATGCACAGGACAACAAAATATAATTACTGCACAAACAAAAAAGATAATGAGTTTTATTCACATATAATACGACATAGCAGACAAACTCTCTGAGAAAACTATATATATCGGCTTTATCAATTCATTTGTAAAATACCCTTTAACCTCAACAAAACATGGGACTGAACTATACAGAAATGGAAAATAAATTAATTTAATACCTTAACTCATTTTTTATATCCTTGCTTCATAATTCCACAATCAATAACATAGTCTATAGCAATTTTTTGTCTTTATCAAAACTAGCTGCAATAATAAATGGAAATGCTACTAATAATAAATTGAAATACTCTGTAGCTCTAAAAAGTCATAGTGATAAACTAATGGTGCTGGAATATCAATATAAGCTGTCTTCCTTACTAGAGATTTTGTGTAGAAAAGATGGATTTTGTCTGTGGTAAAATATTAACTTTACATTTAGACTTCACTTTAAAATTTTTCAAAAAAGGAAACGTGCAAAAATGTGTTCAGTAAGTAATTCAGATGATAAGAGCTATCTTGTAACTTCTGCAAAATGCCACTTTTGTAAAAGTAAGTCTACATGACACAGCAAAGAAACAGAATTTACTGTGTTATAATCCCGCCAATAGAAATCACCTAGGATACTGTCCCCTGTCCAGTATTTTTCCTAAAACTTTTCTACTCCCAGAACAAACTTAATTCCACTTAATTAAAGATCTCTCTAGAGAATCTGGTGTTGGCTGGTACTGTAATTATGCTTGTTGTCTCCCAACAAATAAATAAATAAATAAATAAAAACTGAGTGACTTTTCTTTGCTAAAATTAAGTATGAGGAAGAAACTGTGCAGGGTTCAGTTTGAAATCAGCACATCTGAATGTAAGTATCTAAATGCAGTTTTGACACATGAGCTAGAGATGAAACCTGTATCTAGGATGCTACACAAAGGAGCCCACCTTGAAGGTAAGTTGTCTCCCATTTCAGTCAATTGAGATATAGACAATAAAGTCAATGGAGCCTCCTCCAAAACCAGATACCTACAGCTCAATTCAGCTGCTCACATTTGAGCCACTGAAGGGTTTTGAGATGTCTACACCGGGTTGACAGGACCTACAAAAGATCTGCTGCCTTCTGGAGTGGCAGCAGGATGGCAAAAACACTGTCTTTGCACTTACTGGCTGATGAGCTGAATAGCTCCCAAAACTCTATTGACAATATTTACTAGAAAACAAGAAATACAAAATTATTTATCACTTGTAAAACATAACCCTCACTAGCTACCTTTTTTCTCCATTTTTTGCTTCCCTATTTGTTTCTACAGGTACTCACAAGTAAAGAGGAGTGTGAACAATTTAGGGCATATTGTAGCAATTTAACATATGGTCAACCAACTTTTCAAAATTGGTAAGACTCTCAATTAGGCATCAGAAGTGGAGGCTGTACTGAGCAACGGACAACAAATTCTTAAGGGCCAGATTTGAAGCGTTCCTTATCTTGGCGCCCTTTACAATCTGATCCAAATCGTGAATCCTAAGCATTTAAGAATCTGACATTTAACTCCTCCAAAAATGCTCCTACCATACATGAAACTTTCACTTTAGGGAGCTGCAATGCCCTTTCCCATACTTTTACTCCACTGACATTACAAGTTACACACCCTCAACATCAAGTCCATTTCATAAATAACAGAATTGCTCCTGTGACACTGGGCATTTTTTTATATCTTATAAAGAACAGGTAAAAGATCTTAACTGTCAGAGATTTTAACTTAGGAGATTGAAGTTGTCTCTAGAATTAGAAACCACTCCAAGTTTGTTCCAGAATACCACATATCATCCACAACATAACACAGTCTCAGTCTCTCCAAGTAAAACAGAAGTGTCTTGATGTACTTATCAACATTTTTCTACATTTTTCAAACAGCTCTTTGCATAGACGCAAAGACCATACTGTAAGATCTCATTCCAAAAGTTCCTTTTAAGTACCTTCCTATTAAGCTTTATCTTAATATATCAATAATGGTGTCCAGAAGAACACAAATACTTTCTTCCCTATATGTCTTTTTCTTCTTACCAAGTCACTACAGTAGTTATTCAATATTAATCTCTTTTTTGGCCTCTTTTCTTTCTGCTCCAGCAGCACGTTTTCATTGTTTGAAAAGTGCCTCATTTCCAAAGTCTTCCTCAAAAATACACCGCAACGTAAAGCTGATGGAGTTCAGCTGTTGGTCCCTACATCACTATCAAAGAGAAGAGGTTTCAGGTAATATGTGTAAGATTAATTCTTCTGCTCCTAAGAAGACAGACAAGGAAGTGATATCTTCTAGGTTCTCACCACCTCAGTCTTTCCACAAACATTCTTTATTCTTTGTCATTCCTGTTCCTTAGTGACAAAATTCCAGAATCTTTCTGACAAAGTTTGAATATGCCTAATTCCAATAACCAACCGGTTTTACATGCACAGCCTTCATCTCCTGCATATTTCTCTCCTACAGGTATTTTCAGTCTCAGCTTCTCCATAAGACTCATCTCTTGGGCTTATTAATCCTATAATTTTTGTCATGGACTGAGTTCTAGACATGCAACTAAGTATAGCCGTATATCGCTTTTAAAACTATTCAGCTGTCTCGATGCTCTTCAGCGTTGAACAAACTCCTTTAAGGACACTTGTGCTTTAAGTCATTGAAGTGCAGAGGATAAAATAACTTATTTTCAGTGTCATACTTTTCAATAGTTTAGGTAACTTCATACTGGGGAAAGGACGTATGACACACACAGTTTCATACGCTGTTAATTTAAAAAAAAAAATTAAAAAGCTTTTAATCAGGAATAGTTTATAATATTCTGACCTTTCTGGGAAGGCACCTGGCTTCCAAGCCTTTTTGTGGTAAAATTATAATAATCTCTTTCACAACAACCAAAACACAGACTTCTTACTCTTCAGTTCCTTACTGACCTATTTTGAACTTGAGTGAGAAGTATTCCAGGAATGGCTTTCTTGTAAAATGGCATACTTATTTGACATCGTATTAGTTGAATGAGTGAAAGAAATGAATTACTTGGGTATCTTTTGTATTCCCTGAAAACAGGGTATTTTGCTTTTAGTTTCATTTTTCCTTCAGTTTTAGTCTAAAATGCTATGAGACTCCAAATTAGCATTTAGTCCTAAGAATTACAAGATGAATTGGGCTAATAATTATTTCCTAACTTCCTCAATCACTACTATAAAATGTGTGTTATCAAACTGACTGAATGCTATAAATTTTCATTTCTATTTCCTTATTTGTATATGATCACTAGCTTGCTAAAGATCTTGCTGACTTCCCGCTGATGCACATGCCATCTTTCTCGCCTTGTTCTTATAGACACACTTCTAATCCCAATCAAAATTCAGGAGTTCAAATGTTTTGTGTTGTAGTTAATTGCACTATTATTTTAAATAGTGAATCCATTTCTTATAAATAACATAATCTGTGATATTTGCATAAGACTTTTTTTCTCTCTTTGTGAATATCTTGAACTTATTTTTCTTTTGGACCAACTTAAGTTAATTTGATTTCCGTTTTACTTTTACCTCTGCAATTTTTCATTGATCCTACCTTGCTGTTCCCATCACAACAATACTGATAACTGATAGCATAAAATGTAGAAAGAGATCAACAGACAAAAAGACTACGGATTTGCTTGATTTTTATTGCCCTGTTTTCTATAGGATTATTGGGAATATCAGCGGCAGTTAACTGACAGGAAGCCCAAACAGGAGACTCCCAAGTAATCCTTTAACAGTACTTCAACAGCAACAGAGAACCAAATCCTTTGAAATCATGGGCAGTACAAAAAGCACAGTGACCTAGCCAGGAAGTGAGTTTCATAGGACTGGGCCATTACAGAGATTAAAAACAAGCAAGCAAGCAAACAAACAAATAAACAAAAGTAGATGTCTATGAATACCAAGAAAGACCTCGGCTGTACCGGCAAAATTAGAGTAGCATCCAAGGGGTTGACAGTTTGGAATCATGATGAAGCAGGATCATTCCTGAAAGTGCCACGGAGCCTCATAGTACAGAATTCTGGATTTTGTGGATTCTCACAAAAATGTCCTGACAACTATTTTGGACCTGCTTCTTTTTTTATGTGTAGCCTTTCAACTGAATTTATAAAATAATTTATTTTGCCTTCTAAACGAATATTTGATCTAACAAACAAAATATCCTTCTAAGGTATACAAAACCCCCCATGCAACATGCAAACATACAGACATGCAGAAAACTCTTCAAATTGAACTAGTAATTTCTTATTGGCAAGTTGGACAGACTTTTCCTGCTATTTTCTTTTTTTTCTCTCCTCTTTTGAAAATCTAGTCTTACTTGAAAAGCAACCATTCAAGCTTAAGAACGGTTAAGGAATTCAACCACTAGGAATTCACCCCTCAAAGTCAATCCAAACCGTACATCCAGCCAAACACTGAGAATTCATTTGCGTAAATGTCATTATCTATAGTACAAATGTCTACATCTGAGCTAGTCACCCTAGGCTCATTTTTTACCCATACATTCACGTTTCCAAGGCACAACTCACCTCACTCTAAAGTAGCTATCTAAAATAGGACCAATGAATTATGCCCTAGAAGACAGCAAAATGAATCCCATCCCTTGTACCTGGACTCATGGCCATTTTGCATCAAATTAATCTTACACTACATACATAGTTCCCTGTTACACATGTGAATATGCAAATTGCCAAACAGAAAAATTTGTACTACCTTCTCTCGTGTCATGTGTTATCTGTAAATATCTGTTTTACATGACACAAATTAATTCATATGAGCATATGGCTGCTATTAGCTTCAAACTGCACCTCAGAAACACGCATGTTAAAACAAGTAATAGGATCCCATATTATTAAAAAAAAGACATTATTCCAAGTTACAACCTACCAGATATACAGTTACTATCCTCTAAGATAATTATAAAAATGTATTAAAAGTGAAAATAAATAACTTTAATCATATAGCTAGAACTAATTAGTGAGGTGGGACACAGTGTCCTGATGATTAAGCCATAACAAAGGAGTTCAGCTACACTTTGACCTAAGATCTTCTCATGCTAAAAGAAGAAACAGAAGTAAGTGTGCATATAAATATTTATATTAACATAAATTAAAAAAAGTTATTCTAACATGGAGATTTTCTCTGTTATGTGCAAGTTCATACAAATAGTTTTAAGATATTAGATTTTCTGCAGTCATGATAAAAAGAAAATGAAATATTAATTTGGTTTATAATTTACTTCAAACTTCATAGGTATATCATAATTTTCATATTTCCTTTCCCAACATGGAAAAGTAGAGGGTTTAGGAGCTGATAGTCTTATTTTTATTCTAGAATATTTATTGTAGAGTAATTACTTTTTATTATTTAAGTGTTTTATATTAAATCAAATTTCTCCTTATATAAAAAAGAAAAATTGGTTTTATGTCATGTATCAGATAATGAGGAAATGAAAGTAGCTTCACTCTTCATGCACTTGTGTATAGTATATTTTTCTACACATTGAAGAAAATAACTTTAAAGTAATGTCAAAATTTCTATTTTGAATGCACCAATGTATTTAGAAATAATAGGTTATCTGAAAAGCCAGGCGTTTTTCAGGTTAGGTATCCCAAACACGCCATCTGTGTTTTGTATTCCATCTGCCAGTTTGGGATAAAATTAATTTTGTTCTCATTCCCTTTCTGTAAAATGGGTATAGCATACCCAGCTTCATAGGAATGGTGCAAATATGTATCTACCGCTGTCTGCATTATAATTTTCCTGGAAGGCATAGAAGTGTCCATAGAAAACTTTTGCATTCAACACAGAATTCAGATAACATAAGTTAAATAAGACTGTGCCAGACACTGATTTAAAAAAATTCAAACACAGAATAACTAACCATTCACTGAATGAGGTAGGGGTTCTGCAGAAAAATACGATACATGATGGTGAAATTAAAATTGCACTGTCCTATACGGATGGAATGTTGTCACATTAAGGTTGTAGAGGCATTCTGGTATTTCCTAATGTTAGTCTTATGTCTTTTGAAATTCAGTGATGGTCCTTTAACATGGGCTTTGGATGTAATTTTACGCAATGCATGAAGACAGTCACATCTAAAGATTTTACAGTAACATCCGATACATTGACAATTCTGGCAGTTTTCTCAAGTTTATAGTACAGGAAAATTCTACTTGGTTGGTAATAGCAGCAAAGTGGAAGGGTTTTCTATCCAGGATGTTTAATTGTACTTCCAAGGTGCTTCCTATGGCCCCTGTCTCTACAGGACAGTGTGCCAGCCAATTTTGAGAAATACTTTATCTAATCCTATAAAAATAGTTGTCATTCCTGTAACTAGAAAATAATTTATCAGTAGACTCTTCTACACTGGAACATCTTACGATGGCCAGTATCTTTTGGTATTAAAAGTCTGCACTAAGCTCAAGGCTGCTCACACAGCAGTTACAGAAGACTTAGGCTGAGGCTCCTCTAGTCCCTTTGCTGCCCACCCCCTCCATGAAGTGAAGTTGCCCATTTTCCTCTTAGAGTCCATCTCCTTTCAGGTCCACTCTCTGAACTTGCTCACTACCACTCTGACATGAGACATTTAAATGTACTCTGTTCTGTCATTTCTGTATGGCAGTGTAATATTTCTTCTCTTTGGCTGTTATTTGGACTTTTTGGCAATAATTATAGGCGAAAAATATAGGAATGTTAAATTACATGAATAGGAACACACGCATATTGCCAATGAAAAACAAAAAAGTGAATGAACGTTAAAATAAAATTTCATGTCAGAATGGACCTATAAGCTCAGTTATTTTTAAAAAAAATCTGTCAGCAGCTACCTTGGTTAAATACATTAATAGTAAATTTCTGCTATTGGATAACAGGAAGATATCTCTATATAAAAAGAAGTTATAAACAAGTATAAGACAACCAGTGCTGTGATATATTTAGAGAATTAGCAAAATTTAGTCCCATGTATTTAATATGCAGTAGAAAACTACTGTGCCACTGGTCACTTTTTCAGCGGAGGTATTGGTTTCTGCTGCTTTATTCTTAATTCTTTCTATAAGTATTAGTAACATTATAAAGATAAAGTGCAATCTTCTATTCTGGCATGTTGCTCTGTTCTAACTTTCACAATGTAGAATTATTTCAAGTTGCTATTAGCATGAGGTATGTCCTTTATATGTTCATATATCTTTCTGCTGAGTGAAAAAAATTGATGTAGTGAAACTGCTAACAAGCTGAGCCTTTGAAACCATGGGCAGGTGATGAAAGCCACCTCATGTCTAAAGCATCCCCAGGTCACAGCTGTCACACTCACTGCAATTCATTGCTGTCACAATCTGCTGTCCCTGCTTGTTGTTGCTCTCCACTTATTCATCCAACTCATATATCTAAACATTCCATTACAAAAAGACATCTAATGTTCGTCTCATGTTCGAAAGGGCACAACACTCTTCTGAAATATAATTCTGAAGATTTTAGAGCTCAGAGTTCACTGCCAAATCTAAGGTGTTGCTTTGTAAGGCTTCCCTTGTAATTTTGTCTTTGTCTCATCTCCTGAACATAACAGGATAAAATGTTTGGTTAGTACATGATCTCAGCTTTATTCCAGCTTCTTATCACGAAGAAATGAAATATTGCCCAGTAATAGAAAGGCATTTGAAGCTTTGTGAGTTTAAAGATAACAGCACTAACTGTGAACTCAGTGAATTGGAAGGAAAGGTCAGCAAGTCATCTACTGCGGCACTGTTCACAAAGGCAATTCTTCTATCCAATGAACCAGGTTGTTTATAATCTGAAGACTCAGATTTTCTAAGACTTAATTTCGTTCTTTGTTACTTAATTAGATAAGGATACTATTGATTTACTTTTCAGAGTAGAAATTTCTCATAGGTCTTCTAACTTTCAAGCAGAGCTTGAACTTGTAAACATCCTGCACTCCAATTTCAAATCTACGCTGTCATTTCAGGTTACAACTATGAACTCCAAGATGAGTGATTCACAAACTTTTCAAATCAACTTGTGGAAACATTGACTCTGAGGAAACACATTTAAGTAAAACTAGGGTTAAAAAAATGAGCCAGAAGATAATGAAAACAAACCCCAAAAGTCTAAAAATGTAGCAGTAAAAAAAAGGAAGATATGATTCTAATAACAAACAGTTTTGTGAAAGAGAGTAACTGCACTATTTATCCATTCCTGTAAAAATAAAGAAAAAGGAGGTTTGACCTTCTCACTTAGATCTAGTCTCTAATATATTTATTTTGATTATAGTATAAATTATTATTCATAAACTTTACATTGCCAGTGCAAGGTTCAAAAAGTATGCTGATTAGACAGTTTCCTGCTCAACTACTCAGTGCATATAATTCAATGGACACTAAAATCACAGCCTCCAACTATGCCTAGTGAGGAACAGGTAAATTTCCAGTGACATTATGTTCATGCTCATGGGAAGAAAATCCCCTGAACGATGACCTCATGCTTTATGTTGCTGGGGTTTATGTTTCAATCCTGTTCAGTATTAGAAAATAGGAACATAATTACTTGGCCATGCTTTCTCTATCCACATGACCATGTTCATCTGCTATAGACAAAAACAGACAACATACAGGCATACGTTGTACCACAAAGGGGCTGAAGGAAAGAGTAAGAAAGTCCTGCAAGAGTAAGTTCCTTAGCCCTTACAGTATTATTGAAATAACTATGTGCAGCAAGATCTTACATTTAGAAGTGAGTTCTGGATGGCAGATTAACACTTGTGTTTATGTATTTATCTTTAATACAAATGTATTGTGGGCAATATGTAACAGGCCTTGACTGAAGAAGTCATGGCAATACTTAGGTAGTATCTCCATCAGGTTCTACCTAAATGTCCCAAAACTCTAACTTAATCGTGCAAACTTTAAAAATTGTGTATTTCACTCTCGAGTGGGCACGTTTTTCTAAATAGGACTTAGGTTAATTTGGCCATTTAAAACACTTCATTGTAAATCCACATCTTTTTAATTTATGGTTATGTGCAAACCAGATGGGAACACAAAACCTGGTTTGTTAAATAACTTGCACAAGATGTTATGCCAGGAGCTGAGCAAAAGTTGGCAGCTATGATGAAGATTTTATTAGCATGAATACGGGATAGTTGAATTTTCAGAAATGACAGAGATAAATAGTGTAGATTATTAATACAAACAAATGCTTAAATAAGCAAGATTTAGAAAAAAATTTATGATTTTCCAGTTACAAAGTGCTGCTAAAATGTTTCAAACAGAGAACCAAAATTGCTAGGTACTTTCAAAATCTCCACCTAGATTATAATGAAACTATGTTTCCAACTAGATGATCTACAAGAATGAACTTGTTAAGAAGTTAAGGGACTCTGGGATAAGGAAAATTTTCTGGTATGGCCTGCCTATGGTTAAAATAATATACATAGTTACATGATGACAGAGATTGGACCCCTTCAGATTCCAATACTTTTAAGCCTACTAGACAGGTTTAGATCGGATGAGCCAGAAGTACTTCTCAGTTAAGTGCTTCCTGGGTCCAGCAATGTTCCCACAATGGGGTGAGGTCTGTGAACACACCAGGACCTGCCTTCCACAAAAGGAAACCTTTTTTAGATAGCCTAGGAGCTATGTTGTACTTCAAATGTACCTGATTTTGGTAACTGGAGACAAAGATCAGGAGTCACACTGGGGGTATGCTCCCACAGACATATTTAAATGTAGGCCACAGTAACTTAGGCAACTTTAATAGCTAGATCTAGCTAATAAATCAATTTTACAAGCTAGAAGTCATCTTGTCAAAGTTTAGAAACAGAAGGTTACCCATGCTTGTGAAGGTCAAATTTTGTACTCTTACATATGAAATCAAATAGCTCACAGAAAATGAAAGAAGGGAAAATAGTAGGAAAAATAGTGAAAACACAGTTTTGTTGCCATAGTAATTCATACTTGTCAGGTATAATTTAGCACGTGCTCCATCCCAATCTTCATTTTTTAGATACCCCTGTAATACCAGTGGTCGCTGTTCCAATTAAGAAAATAAATTTAGAATGAAATAGAGCACCACGTATGTTCCAGAGAACTTTCGTATCATGTAACTCCTACTCAAGTGAACACAGAAAAACAAAGGTGCAGAAATCACCATGTAATCAAACAGTTAGAAGCAGAGTATTTATATTCCAAAGATATGAGCAAGATGGACATTAGGGGTGGAATCTAGCCTTGCTGACATAGCACCTAAAGAAACAATTCCTCTCAAACCGATGTCTTAACTCCCCATGTCATCAAAGGTGAGAAAGGAGTGCCACTGAAGGCCTCCAAAGGGGATCCTACATTTGAAAGTGCAGGTACCTAAATTAGGTCACCAGACCATACTTTTCTAGGTCAATAGCAACATAGACTTGTTGACTTTTAACTGAATGGTTCTTTATGATTCTGGGCTTGTAAGGTTAAAGAGGACAGGAGCTTAAGCATGTCGAATGTCTATATAAAGTCAGACCTCTTCACTCTGCTTAAATCATCATGAACTTCAAAACTTTTGCAACTCCTGATTTGAAGGTCCAAGTGATTTTAAGTTTACTCATTTTTTGTCAAAGCAATTGCATTAATGGACAGATTTCCAACATAGCCCTAAAATATCAAATAACCTTGCCTTCGCATGTCTATTTCTAACATATGAATGTTACATAAAAGCACAAAAGTTTGTGTACTCTCTGTATCTCATTTATTAGAACTAAAGAAGTATAACAGGTAAAATGTAGATATCTGAATAAATGTCAAATCAAATTATAAATATCTAGTGGTAAGTAAAATGAAAACAGATCATCTTCAGTCAGAAGGAGAGAAGACTCCATGCCTCTGCTAAATACCTCTATAACAAGATTAGTTTAGCTACAGGCAGCAAACAAAACCTAAAATGGGTAGAAAATTTCAGATATCAGATATTTTTGAGATATCTCTATGATACTACAGTTCTGGCCTGCAGATTACTGGGTCTGTTCTATGCAACTTTATTCCATTCTGTTCTGTGATTTGGCAATTTAGATTCTGTAAGGGTGAAGCATCAAGCCTTTTGGCTGCCTTCAGATAATTTGCAGCATTTCAGCTCAAATGCTTAGAGCTAAAAGTTGGAAGAACAGTCTCTTCTAATTTAAGAAAGAAGTAATTTCTTCCTTGATATCTTGAGGAACTTTACCATTAGATTACAGACTATGAAATATGAGAAATCAGAAAGCTGGGTATTCTGTATGAAAATGCTCCAACTTGAGCACTGATTTAGAGAGGGGAAGGAGAACTGAGAAGGTAACACTGGCCACCAGCAACCTACCGTGTTCCCAGAGCTACAACAGTTGAGTTTCTCATATAATATTGACTTTATGACTTACCTTGTAACATCTGACACCTACCCACCTTCACAATATTTATGACCATTGTGAGTGTGCTAGATTTTTTTTTTTTATATATAGTTACCTTAATAACAGATGTCTCAACTCTGGATGGAGGGCTCTGCACTTGTGCTGCTGCCGCCATGTTGGCGATGGTACTAAGGTGATTCATCTGGCTCATTGCCATCGTGACAGACGCTGGAGGTAGGCTCACGGGAATTAACGGGTGGGGCATCATCATAAAAGGAAGTTCCAATCCTGGTGGGGGGGAAAAAAAAAGGGAAATAGGTTTACGCCTCTTTCTAAAACACTGTCTTTTTTTTCTCCTGATGGACAATATTCAAGTGATGGGTGACAAGATGGTTCACATTGCAGGACAAAGCAGCTATATGTCAGTTCTCTTCTGGGATATGCATGGGTAAATCACTAGCAACCATGGAGGGTTTCTAGCCACAAGGAGAGGCTATTAGACCTCTTAGCTTGTTCATATCAATGTAATGTATGATATCATTGCTAAGCAATAGCTGTTTATTATCTTTTTTAATATCTGCTGTAAGGTGCCTTAGCAATGCATTATTATGCCACTGATGCACAGGTTAGCAGTTATTTTAAGTATCAATTTTATTGCATATGTATTTGTTATTTATTGTCTCCGCTTCCCCTGCTTAATACTTTGAAGGAAGTATTCCAATATTCCCCACATCTTTGATTTTTCATAGCCTATTTATATAAACACAAAATAAAGACAGGAATTGGAAAACTGCTGATGTTAGTGCTGAAAGATGTCAACCCGTACCATTTGGCAGAAGGTGGTTCTGTTGAAGAGGGTTGAGAGGATGGCTAACTGGAACATTATGCTGTCCAGGCAAGTTGGGGTGGTTAACAGAGGCCTGTGATCCTTGGGTGGGGGGAGACTGAAGTTTTTCTTTATCCCAAGAACCATCACTGCTGCCTGTGGGGAATGAATATATATTATTTGGATGAAGGAAGACTCCAAATTTTTAATGTCTGAATTTGCAAGCAAGGCCAGCAATCTAACCTTTTTTGCAAGTGGCAATTTTTTTAATATTTTTTTTTTTAATATGTGGGTTGGGGGAAGGACTTTTGGGGTTTTTTTTCCACCCTCTGAAAAACATATGTAAGGATAACTTTTTAAAGTTAAGAGTTAGAACACAAACCTAAAAGTATTATAGTTGTGCTCATTCACATGAAGTTTGTGTTTGATGTATATTTTACACATACTTTTGCCATTCTTAGCAAGGAAAACTATGTATGGCATTTGTTTTATACATGAGAGAATATTTTTGCCTGCAAAATGTCTAAAAAAAGAATATTGCCTGTTATGCCAAGTAAAATTTAAACTACATTCATATTTCTTCCTGTATCTGTGAATAAATAAACATTACAGGAAGTAACTAAAAATGTAATTTATTGAGGGCACCAACATGCATGTATATGTGCTTGGCTGATGATTCTATTTTGTATATTCCATTTTTACTTCATATTATTAATTAAAATGTAAGGGATTATTAATCAATTCCTGCAGTCTTCTGGTAGTGGAACAGACTAACAGCAAGGAAGAATGTGGACAAATAAGTGTTGAGATGAGCAGTAATTAATATATTTGAGAAATACCCTTTTTCACTATTGCAGACCTCCTCATAAAAAATACCCACAGAATTAAACAGAAGGATACAATTAAAGGACAATACTAAAAATTCATATAACATTATTAATTTGTACATTTATATATAATGAAAAGTTTAAAATCTTCCAATCTGGAGACTTGTATTATTCATGGTGCATATTTATGTATAATGCTGAGATTGAGTATATGTATATTTACACATACAAAGTACTCTATACACTCATTGTATGAGTTTATTTACCATATACAATCAATAAACAATGTTTGAATATATTAATAAATATGCATATATGCATGCATTCTCAGCAGTATTAATATACACATCAGCAATATATGATTGCTTCCTTTTTCATACAGAGCACAATTTCACCCTCCTGACTTTGAAAGTTTCTACTATTTTCATGGGAATTTCTCTTGATAAGGACTTTAGGATAACATCAGCCAAGACCTATTTAATCTATACTCAATTTCTATTTAGCATTAGGGATTACAGTGAAGTGTGTATACTTCTGAATGTTTTTCTATAGACATCTTCCTACTTAATGACCAACAGGGTCTAAAAAACAACAGGACTAATACCACCTCCTCCGTACTTCACTAGAAACGAGATTAGCACGAGTCTTGACATTTTTTAACATCGTTTTCGTGGGGATGACAAA
This sequence comes from Mycteria americana, assembly GCF_035582795.1. Classification (NCBI taxonomy): domain Eukaryota; kingdom Metazoa; phylum Chordata; class Aves; order Ciconiiformes; family Ciconiidae; genus Mycteria; species Mycteria americana. The sequence goes on from NC_134365.1 coordinate 179,040,355, forward strand.
AGCACAAAAGTTGGTAGAATTCCAATTTAATTTCTCTAGATCTATTAAAAACCTGATTGTAAAAGCTGTACAACATAGTTTATAATGAAAAATACTCCATTATTGCCATGATTTTCTTTCCCTAGTTACTTCATGAAGACAGTTAAGGCTCAATATAAATTCTAACTCATTAGCTCAATACTGTCTCAATCCCAGTGTAAATTGTTCAGAAGTAGGTAATGAAAATTCAGTCCAAACTCTCCCGCAATCAAACAAAGCAATTTTATGAAACAATGAAAAGAATCAATTATATGAGATACTTTTATTATTTTACAAGAAATTGTCGTAACCTTTATGCAGTGTACATAGTTGAGCTGGTTAATATATGATTTGACTCTCATCACCTCTGATAAGTGAACATGTTTTCTTGTATTTTGAGAACTCAAAGACTCAAAAAACCATGAAGCTACTTTCAAACACATATGTAATTGAAGGATCTAAATCTTAGCTGGAAAATTTTTTTTTTCCTTCTAGTTTTCTTTTCTCCAGTTTTCTGCTTTTTTGCCACTGTGACATATACATTTCACTTATTTCGAATATTCTTCCATTAAAAAAATGTGACTCTGGAAATGAGAGTTAAACACAAAAAGTGAGTTCCCCTCATTTAATTTTAGCCAAAATGTAGGTGTTGATGCAGATTCAACAGAGGAAAACAGGTAGTTCCAAATGGTCATTCATCCCATCTTAGGGCATGTGTCCGTTAAATAATAAAGCTGGTTTTATGGTACTTAGGGCTTCATTAAAAAACAACCACCGAAAATCTGACTACACAATGTCAAATCCTAAGCAGGAACAAGCCCAATCTTAATTTTTGCATCTGTTAAGACAAGTTGAAGAGAGAACTTTGTTCTGGCAGATCTTGCAGTGGAGCACCCACTGCTTGTCCATCTTGCTCTAGTTTCATGCTGGATGTGGTACTGTCCGTCCTGCTGTGGCTTACGTGAAGGCAGCAACGGCCCTCTGCGCTGGCTAGTTTGGCACAAGTGTGATTGCACTGCGATTCAGATGAAGTCAGCACTGCCTGGTGAGCAGGTAATGCCCAAATGAAAGGAAGAGGGAAACACCGCAAGAGACAAACAGAATGAATGGCCTCTGGGCGTGCCTTCATCTGTACAGTAACTGCAGAAGAAGATTTTACAAATGGCTTAGACTTCGATGGCTTAAGTAAGATGAATTTGGGACAGAATGTCTTGGGTTTGTAGCTACAAACTCTCCCATCTTCACCATCCACTGAAAATTCTTTTTTTGACATTTATTTTTTGTTCTTTATAAAAAACAGAGACCGAAAAGGCTATCTTTGTAAAATGTATTTCAGACTTGGAGCAAAATTCTGTAATTTACCTGTAAAGTTATAGTATTCTTAACAAGGTCACCATTTTACAAATCCTTTAAGCTTATTGTTTTGCACTTTCCCATCAAAACATGATGACATCCATATGTCATATATATAATAATACATATAATACATAAATATATATTAGCAATTATATGAGTATTTGTTAATATTACAAGCAAGGAAGATTTTTGCATTTTATAGGGCTGGTGAATTCCCAGTAATAAGATATTTTCTCTATTTATTAGCAAGATCTTGTACAGTGCAGTTAATTTCATGTTACACACTGACGTTCGATATGGAGATGGGAGTCAATTCTGCTGTGACCCTTCCTAACCTGGTCACGGAATTTTGCACGGTCAGTCATAGATTGCCAATTATGGCACTGCTTATGTGGCTCAGAAATTAGAGCTTTTCTAAATCAGCACTCCCTTCTGCCTCAAAATTACAGTGCCTATTGTTTTAGAGTGGTATCAAACCCAATAATAAATTGGAAGAGAGAAGACAAGCTTCAGAAAGCGAAGTGTCGAGGCTAGCATTTAGTCAGTGACAGATTCTTTAATACTTGTAGCCTGGCATCGTCTGTCAAGATTTGTTTACAAGGAAAATGATTCATAGACAGAATCCAATCCATAACATTAGAAACCACTTTCAAACTACAGGCTGTTGCACTCCTGAACACTTTAAGTGGACAGACACAGATACAAATAGTCTTGGCCATTTGCTGTGTTTTTTCTTCTGTTAGTTAAGCGGAACAATTTTCCTCTTAGAGGAAACAGTTATTTTCATTAACGTCAAAGCGAAATAAGTGTTATTCCTTAGACGCTACTCACCGTCTGCACAACTAAGTGCAAGCTACCAGTTCTGTCACTTTTTACATTCGATTTTGATTTAATGCATACAGTGGTTTCAAAGAGTATTAAAAATCTGTTGCCTTCTTCCTCTTCACTTGTTGCCCTGTTGGAGGCTTATGTTTTTCCAGTTTCCATCAGTGGTTGTCAAGTCTTTGTAATGGGATTAAAAGCTTGGACACCTGATATCCCTGGGTGCTGCAGTTCACCCTCATAAAAGCTGTTTGCTTTAAATTGAGAGAAAATCAGTTTTTAGTGGCATAATTAATTAAATTATGCAAAGTGTTCCAGATTCAGCATAACACTTTCTGAAGCAGCAATTGGAAGCTCTACATTGCATTCAAACTGCATTTCAATTGATGCTGCACTAAGCTGACCATGGAGTAGCATTTTCAAGGCTTTCAAGCACAAGGGATCCAATTTTGAAATGCAGATGCTTAATGTTGAGTGCTCAAACCCCATACATGTGCACTTGAATAGGCAATTTGGTAGCCAACTATGTATTTCATGTCCTATAGTGCTAATACGAGCACTCAAAAATTTGAAATTGAAGTTCCAAATGTAAGTACATGTGCTTAAAAACTAGGCTCAGATTGTCTCACATTTACTCATCACGGACAACCTGATGGAAGAAAAATGACAATACATTTTCATAATTTAAAAGGTGGACTACAGAATTCAGTGTTTTCCCCATCACCAACATTTCAGCACACATTTTCCATAATGTGAGTTACCTTCTCCCATAATCAGCAGTTACACAACAAACCATTATTTGTACGCTGAAGTGGGTCTGTAAAAGCCTGATGCCTGGATTATTTGTATTCATTAGTAGCACAATTAGGTAGCTAAGGACGGTAATAATAAATGAAAACAATCCTGGACTGGAAGGTAATGCAGCCAAGAAAAAGAAAATGAAGCAGAAAAGTAGACTGCACAATGTCAGCCTCGCAAACAAACTCTGATCTAAACATACCACATTCATTTTTACAATCACGTTTCTTATTTGCTTACTCCTTTTCCTTTCTCATTCTGTCCCCATTAGGATTCAGCTTGCCTAAATTTAGGTTCCTACAATGTGAGTTGAGCTCTTTAGTTCCTGTGATAGTCAACAGGGATCTAGCCAACAGGCTCTGGAGAACTGCTGAGCTCCCTCTGTGGGAGATAGACCTATCTTTGGTCAGCTGAACCTGAATCTCCTGGTTCCAGGGACTACAGTCCAAACTCAACTCAATTGCCTAAACACACACCACCTCAGATGGCCAAAATAATTTGAGACGGTGGTGGTGAGTTGGAGAGGTGGAGAACTCTTACAGGGTTGGTGAGCACAACACAGCACCTGCAGGAGACCCCGTGGCTATCTGGAGATGTAGATCAGGCAGGATACTCGAGGGTATCTAAGATAGTAGCACATACCTATGCCTAGGCAGCTAAACCAAACCTTTCTTAATTATAGGTGGATTTTAGAAATTAAAATTAGGCTACCTGCCAGGCCCTCAGGTCTTCCCCTTCCTTTCATGTGGAAAACTTGGATATTTTACAGCATCCCAGAGAACACTTCAAGCCTGTCTTTAGGCAAGTGAATCCCAGCGCGGGCTCAGGAATGGTTTCAGGTACTATTACGCACACAAGCAATATCACATGGCAAAAACACAAGAGAGAGCCTGAGCGTCCTCTAACAACTCAAACCACTACTTACTTTTTTTTTTGTTTTGTGTACTACTGATCTTCTTTCGGTCCCCTAATCTTGCTGTTATCTTCTGTTTGCTGAAACAATTTGTCTCTCAGCAACAATTACCAAACAAAGCATCAGTATCAGCTGTGGTGGCTCATTTTGCTGAAGTGGACTATTCACTATCCAGGCTATTTATGTCCACTGGAAAATATGCATAATCAGTGTGCTAAAAGTTGGTAATCTTAGTTTCCTGACAGTGAGGAAAACTCTTCATAAAACTGTCCAAATCAAATCCTGCTGCTTTATAGACTTTGAATTGCTATACATTTGTGATTCCATTTTTGTATAATTCAGTCTCCTGAAATCAGCTGTAGTATTTGCCTACGATATATGAGTGTTGTGAGACTGTATAAAGGAGAGACATTTATAGATAAAGGCACTTTTGTAAGACCTCTATGTTACTGCTGTATCATTAAAAGCAAAAAGACCTTTGCAATATGTAAACAGTATCTGTCTCATATTACTGATACTTAAACAAAAAAGTATTACTACCTCTTCTGAGACCACAAAGTGATCAGGAGAGCAAGTACTATGACATAGGAAAATAATAAGTTTCCCAAGATTTCTCTGGAACACTTAGTATTCTGCTCCAGATAAGGATTTTTTAAATCATCCCCCACCCTTCCCAAAGCCTTGCCTTGCTATTTTATAATTATATAACCATGCTTATGCTCTTAAATAGACCATGAGCAATGTGGCCTGATAATTGTAAGTTTTTATAATTTTCTCTAACATAGTGGGCTTATGGGTCTGGTATTTGTAGTTCTGCTATTATCACGATAGAGCATAAATAGGCATATCAGCAAATTCTGGAAAAAAAAAAAAAAAAGGACTATTCTTTGATAAACATTTTCCCACAGAAATATATAAAGGAGAAGCCAAGAGAACCTTTGAAATCACGTATGGTTTCTTCTTTGCAGATAACAGGAGCAATCTGAAAAACAGGTTTTAGCCTCAATCATGTCGACTGCTTCATTCACTGTCTTAATTTTATTGCATAGGTTTTTCTTGGCAATGGCAAAGAAACGATAACTGCACTTTGCACTGTAAACCAGATTCGTACCTACTTTACTCACCCTTTCTGTATTTATGTTCTGATAAATAAAAACTGCAGTACAAACCAGTAATTCCAGGAAATAAGATGGAATTCTACATGCTGAAAATCAGAGTATATGCTTAATCATGAATCAGAAAATACTGAATTTATATAAACTAGTAAGTGAAAGCATTTTTTTTACAGTGACAATGAATCCCATGGAATATATATGTTATATTTAATACTAATTCTTCATTATTTCACCAAAAATATTAACACAGGAAATCTTTTTTAAAATTCAATTTAATGAATAATGAAAATGTCCAACACAAGTGAAAGCTCAGCAACTCAGTTACAGGCTGTGTGACATTTACCTAAAAATAGATTTTCCATTTCTCTCCTTTCACAAATACCTAACTTGGCCTCATTTCATAGGTAGTATGCAGTTTATTTTTATGGTTATATGATGTTATAAGATAAGAGTGCTATTTAGACATGTAAATTTGTGACATCATCAAGAAATAAAAAATTAGATGCAGTTGTACGCACTATATTCAGGAAAATAGTAGCTGGACAACATTTTACTATCAGGTACACCTGAGCAAATATTTTAACTTCAGAGCAGAAAGCTAGAATTACAGCTAGTCCCTTGACGTAGAGTTTTCATAATATGAAGACTAATGAGCTATCAGAAGCCAACCAAAATCAGCAAAAAGCTACATTTTCTTTATCTCTCTTTCAACATGATAAACATCACAAATTCTTTAGTGAACATCTCCATTATAGCTGTATGTGCTTATTTATAAAAGATTCCCATTTAACAGTTAATTAATATATTACTGTATATTCTCATTGTACATAATTGTGTATATGAATATCTTCTGTATGCTTAAGGAAAAGGTGAGACAGAATATTCTTGACTGAGTAGTATATAACTCTGTGTTTAGAACATTTTCTGGGAAATAGGGATTTAAGTTGTTTTAGCATAAGATCCCCTGTTGCTTCAGTTTATAAAGAAATAAGTTATCCTCATTCAATTTTTTGCTTTGTATAATCAGTATAATAAGCTCAGTATAACAGGCTTCATTTTAGTTCAGTGGAAACTAAAACAGACTGGTCCAGAAACTTGTCCAAGGAGAAAGATGCAGGTTTGAGCTTCTGAGTGACATCACTGTGATTGAGGCCTACGGCCAAGTGCCTAAGCTTTGCAGAAAATATGAATTTGGATGGGAGCTTGTGCTTAACTAGTCTGATGTAGGCAATTCCTTAGTCAGTGTGGACCATGATTTCTGACCCTTACTACCTCTAGTCTGAGTTTTACAGCATCTAATTCTAAATTAGCAGTGCTCAAAACAAAAAAAAAGCAAACCAAAGCAATACACCACCTATCTATTCAGTAACTTGTCTTCCTCCTTTTCTTTATCTTTACTAAAGAATTATCTCGAATGACCCAAAAAGTTTTAAAAAATAAAAACCTAATTACTATCCCTTTAACTCAAAAAGAAAAATCCTGCAGATTTTCAGGATACCTAAGTACAGCTGATAGTCCTGTAATATAATAAACTAACAGAAAAAATTAGTAGAAAATCCTCAGTAAAAGTGCAAAAAGTATGCATAGTTAAAGTGCATAAAGTGAGAAACCCAAGTTTCCTACTGCCTTCTGTGACCAAAAAGATATGTACCACTAGTTTGACAACACTTTGCCCCACCTGTTTCAGCTGTGTTACAACATGGAAAAATAAAGAGATGCAAGAAACATCAGACTCGAAGCATTGAAATTAAAAGCGAGCAGACCTCTGTAAACTCATGTTCAGTCTATTCAGAAAAATATGCATCAGAGATGAAAACGCAAAGCAGAGAGGTTAACATATTGCAGGTAATCCTGTTTATTGATGATTTGAAAAAAAATATTGCTGAACTAAACAGGAATATTTCAATTTCCAGCACAAATGCTGCACAAACTCTTACCATTACATAGACTCTAAAAGGTTGCACACAGAATTCTTTCTTAAACATTATTCTTCAGATTTTTACTCATTGATTTTTTTTAGTCATTTTCTTAGAAAAGGTGGCTAAATTCTCAAAAAAATCTGTCCTTATAAATAAACAGATTAATATTGAGTCTTAGGCAAATTTGATAGCAAGGTCTCATAGCAATTGCATCCCTATGCTCTCTGGGAAAATAACCACAAGTTGGCTGCATGAAACCCCACCAGCTGCAAGAAGTTTCTGACGCTCTCCAGAGAACAGGGCTATGTTTCCCGTGCAGGGAAAAGGCGATTTGTGTTTGCCCAGATCTTGGCTTGATGTGCAGTGTGGGGCCAGACACCTCTTGCCCTGGGAACAGAGGTTTCCTAATCGATGCCGCATCTCTTCTACACTAGAAAACTCCTGCAGGAAAGCCAGAAGACTGCACGAGTTCCGAGGCTCGTAGAGCAATCACCTCCTCCTTTGGGAAGCAGGTGCTTACTCTTAAGTTGTCTATACAGCTTTGATTTAGCTGTATAGTCTCATGACCGTTCCGATATAGTCTATAATTTTTAGCTCTTATATAGTCTTTTTGTAAATTTGCAGCGTGTAATAGTCTCACACCTCAAAGGAATCCAGTGACGATGATAATAATAATTATTACTATTATTATTACTATTAAAAATGCTCTTTTCCTAGCTTTTAGATACACAACTTTCAGTGTTACTTCAACACATATGTATGTATCTGTGTGTACATCTCTACCTTTATGCCATACACACACACAAATCACACATACATAAATGATACAACGAATTGTCAGCTAGAAATTTACTAAACAAAATCCTCTTTTCGTACACTTGCATTTGTATATGGAGCATATACGTCAACCAGCTCAAAATCCAGTACGCTTAGCCTAGCAAACAAAATCGTACCGTGAATCATGCTTCCTTCGTTGAGGTTGAACATGTATATTATCTTGTGTTCGCCGCACACTAAGAATCATTATTACAGCTCAGCTGTTATCCAGTACTTCATTATGCTACAGTAACTTCATTGTGCACTTAAGCCTCTAGGTTTTTTTCTGTATTCCCATGTCCCAAGACAGATGACGGTGCCATTCTCTTACTTAAAGAAGGAAATCTTATCTAAGAGTTCATGGATCCTGAGTCTTGTTTCTGGACTGCTGAAACTGTTCCTGCACATGATTTATGGTTTTCTCCGGATGATGATGACAGAAATGACAACTACTATGACTAGTAGTAACAGTAGTAGCAATAATATGTGATGCTTCGAGCAGGTGGACAGTCCTGGCCCCAAAGAGCTTACAGTGTGAAGATACTGAAAGAAAGAGTATGTATACACAGACAACAGTCTACAAGGAATTTCACTCCGTAAGGAAGATCTATATATAAATGCGTATCTGTTATAACTGCTTCTCACAATTGCTGCTGTTTACGCAAAAAGGATCATTTTCTCTTTGAGATTTTATCTACCAATATTTTCTTATTTATTTACATATTAATGCCTTATCCCATTCACAACTGCTGCTGTTTTTCTGACTGGAGCCTTATAAAAATGATCAAAGGTAAAATCTTAACGCAAAGGCAGCCAAAAGTATGAAAATGGATTAACAGGTAGGAATATGAAAGAGATATATCTTAAACAGTAATTTTTAAAAATATTTTCTTGGATTTCTTTGGGGAAAAGGGGAAACTACTTTCTAATTAATTTTGGTATTTTTGTTTCACTTTTAAAATGGAAAGACATCACTAAAAGTTATTTAAAACAAAATATTTGTTTTTCTTTACTTCTGAAGATCACTGTTACCAACAGCCATCTCTAGTGGCAAAAGTTATCACCTACTGTGGAAGAGACAAAAGAGCGAAGCCAGTGTTTGGCACAAAAGCCTATTGTCACGAAAGGATAGCATGTTATGATAATTTATTCAATATTGGGTTTAGAGTTGTCTCTTTTTTTTCTGTAATAGTTCTAGGACAAGAAAGTTCTCTTAAGCTATTATACCAAGATTTAGTACTCTGAACTTCACCAACCCCACATGAATTTACAGTCATTCTAGTCATTCTAGTATCTTGTATCAAACCAATATGTGCAGAACACACGCAACTTTTAATTGTACTTTAAACAACATGCGTAACTGTGTCTTAGAATTCCTAGCAAGGGATTTACATCTAGATCCATCTCACCTAGTAAGAATTGGGATGGTAGACTCCCTCAGTGGTCAGGAAAAGACATGAGCACATGTCTTACTCTGTTTCCTAGCTCCACCAATATTTCTTCATGACCAGTAATTCAGCTCATCAGAGATGAGGGGAGGTGTACATAACAGGAGAGACAACAGGTACATATATAGGAGAGACAAAAAGGTACTTTTTCTTCACCCTGCCTTGACCCAATTCGTAATAATATTCTTCAGGTCAGAATTGTGGGTACAATGTTGACAAAGGTAGCCTCTGTTCCCAAGTCTCTTCCTTTCTGGACAACTTTCTTGACTAGTGTATAACTGGTGGCTATTATATAGTAACAAGGTGGGCTAGATGCCTTCTCAGCGGCATGTGTTCGGTCCTCTGCACACCAAATGGATAAAGATGTTTCTCCGTGTTAAGTCTCTCAGACTTAAGCAGTACAAACAGGGAGATGTTACCATGCATTAGCATTTTACATTGTCCAGCTCAGTATCAGATATTTGTAGATCATCACTCATCTTAAGTTTCTCGAAGCCATATGAAAACACCTCATTTGGTTGTCTGGATTCCATTATGGGGGCCAGGCACCTAAGAGTTGCTTGAAATAATTGTTCTACCGCACTGGAGCTGGCAGCGTGTTTTATTGTGTACAATCCATCATTACGGAGCACTATTGACTACAGAGAAGTCGGCACTGCTAATTTTTAGCGACCTCGTGTCAGATGAGAAGGATCTGGATGCAAATCTTTGTCTAGTATTTTCTTTAATGCACAGCGCTAGGCATGTTGTTGAATGGGTTATTCTGAAAAACTGTTAGCGTCTACCATGAGTGTTTTCTTGGTATAACCCAGGGAACCATGATGCTGTCTCTTCAAGAGCAGGTGAGCATGTTATCTCACGTCCGTTACAATATTGAGACCAGGTTTCCAGGTCTGCACTTTGATAAAAGTGTCAGACAAAGCAGAGTCCCAAATACCTTTTAAGGGTTGCTGGGACAGTCTGATGTTCAGGGACTGCTATTCTGGGATTATCACTAATAAATCAAAAATGTCAGGTCATCTTAACCACTTTATCTGTCTACCTTCAGCACAACCCAACCTCCACTTTGTCCATTACAGCATAAAGACAAGCCACAGCAGATTCTTCTAAAGTACTGGATTGTAAAACCATGTCATCTTCTTGTATACTAAACTCATCTGAGAATGCGCTCATGAATGTCTTTAAATGCTTCTCAGTGGGGCCTAAGAGGTCTCTTCCTCTGTCAGACACAATTAAAATGCATTTGCAAAGAGAAAAAAATTGTGCATAATGTGTTGTCAAATTAGTTGTTACTCTTGCATATAAGAAAATACAAGTGAACTGATCCTTTGTAATACATGCTGCTTAAGTAAAGAAAAGCAACAATTTAATTTTAGATTGAAAACTCTTTAGGCACAGACCTTGAACTAAAATATTAGACAAGGGCCAGAAGTTTTCCTGATGCTTAAGGAAAAATTATGCAAAAAATGTGCCTGCTTTTCTAAATTCTAAAAACTTTTTTGTTCTGATTTGAGATTTTTGTCTCTTTAAAATGAACTTGAACATTTTTTTCAAAAGCTTTGTTTTTGCAAACAATCTGTCTAGTATGTAGCCAATATAGATTTCTGACAAAAATAAATGTAATGACTACTGGTTTACAGTAAAAGCTGCATTTCTCATTTTCAAATCACCAAGATATACAGACAGATCATTAACAGGCAACAATTATCCTAGAAATCAAATCCTAGAAATCAGATTTGGCCTAAAGGCCAGAATAACTGAGAGTGGTATTCCTAGAAACGGAATTATAAGTAGTAGCACCTGACATTTGGCATACAAATTTGGCATACAGCTTACATGCCCTGCAAGATGTAGAATACGTAATTCTGCAATTATAATCCATAACAGGAAAACATCTACAAATCATTTTTAAATGTCTTTCCTTTTAAAAGCTTAAGACTGAAATCCAGTTTCCATTGAAGTCAGTGAGACTTGACTAAGGCCCAAATTTCATTCTGATTGCTTTGACGTACCAGTCTGAGCACAGCTGAGTACAAAGATACAAGTTCTAATTCAAAGTAGTGCCGAGGCGTGTTAGCTCAAGGGATGTACAAACGCTAAAAATTGGTTAAAAACTTTATTATCCTTTGGTTAATCTACCAAGGGATAAAATATGTTATTTTAATATGAGATATGTGATAACAAAGTATTTGTCCTGTTAAGTGATTGACTAAAAAAGGAAATTTAAAAATCAAGACTACCGTTAGTTTCCACAGGGATTTCTGCGCAGTCTTCAGGACTGATACTGTGTTAAAGTATTAGTACAATTTTTCAAGCAGATTACTCTGAATATAATGCTTGAAAAATTTAAAAAAGGAGAACAGATAGCAAATGTCATTTCTTTCATAGCTACAAAATGCAAACTCCAAGTGTTTTAACCTAATGAATAAATGAGTTTGTCCTTTATGTATAAAATATAGTTTGTGTTTGTTGCACAAGTTTTTTAATAATAGATGAATTTTAGGTTTGCTTCAACATATTCAATAAAGTGTGATTAATTTGGTTTTTCAAAAATGCAAACTAGACATTACTATATTACTCTGCAAAATGCACAGCTTGCAACATTATTGTCTCTGTGGGATCTTAAATTGAATTGTAAAATGTGTCTTATCTCCAGTTTGATTTATGTAAGAAATTTCAGTGGATAATGCCCTTTTTGAAGTTTCAGTGCTTTCTGCAAAGAAAAAATACATAACTAAAAATCATGACATAGCTTATTATAAATCACAGCAAAGTTTTATCCTTACATAATGTGCCACATAAAAATCATATACTGATGCCACATACTATGTTCAATTCAGTGAATTAACTTTTTTTTTGAAGTTTCATATTATGACAGATTATATAACGCATTTTTGACATGTTCTGTGATTTTATTGCGATATTCTAAGTAATTACCAAATCTCTTTTTCTCTAAAAAAGCTTTCCTGTGCCCTGAGAATTAATCTATGATACCATTTAACTTGGCTTTTTGAAGTAAATATCACTAGATAAAAAGCCAGCTGGTTCTGAATAATGGGATACTTGAATGAATGTATTAGTGTTTGAAAATGAGAGTACAAATCTTTTAAAAAGATTAATTTCCATAAGAAAGATAGCTCACAGATCTACAAAAGAATAAATTCAAAACATAATAAACTGGCAGAAAGAGAGGTAGATTAAAGTAAAGGCAGCAGCACCTTGTTATTGCAGCTGTTGTATAGCAGTGATTCTGTATCAATTACAACATTTGGTAGGTATGGGCAGCCTCTTCAAAGGTTTCAGTATAAAGCTTGAGCCTGGAATACACAGTACACCCTACGTAATAACTTGAGTGATTAATTTTTTTTCTTAACAGGACATAACTTTTGTTCCTAACAATCGAGTCTTTGGGAAGAGTTACAAAGACGCTTCTGACTTTAATGTGAAAAGCTAACATCAGTTTTGTTTTTTATTAAAGATTTGGATATGAATTTATCTTTATCATGAAAAGAGCTTGGCTTTATCACAGCACACAAATGCTGACAGCAGCATGTAAACTGACTTTTGTTGTCCTATGGACTTTATTTTCAATATCCTGTTTCAAAATATGTTTCCTTGAATGTGTCTAGGATTCTGTTCACACAATTACTTTGGCCCAATATTAATGAAAACAACGTTTGCTGATGCCACTAAGTACTGTGGGTTTGCATAAAACAAATTCTAAGAATCAAGGAATTAAATCATATTGGGACAAACATTAAAGTACACGGGGGTTTTGTTTGTTTGTTTGTTTGTTTTCTGATGATGAGATTAATCTAGATCTACATTAAATTTTTCACTGATATCTGTGGAAGTCAGATTGATCTAAGAACCTGTTTTGGACAATCTAGTGAGTTTGCCATGAAACACAGGATCCTTGAAGGATGTTATAAAGCATTATATTAGTAAAGCGCAGGGAATTACACCCGCCAAATCCGAAAAACAAACTGCGAGACTGTCTTCTGTGGTAACAGCCATGAAGTGCTGAAAATGCTAGTACCAATATAATTTCGGCAATAAAAGTTATAAGTTCCGAAAGAATGTTCTTTTCTTGCAAAACTGCTGGAGAGCAGGTTTAGCAGAAGCAGGGAGACCTCTGTGCCTGGACCATACCAGCGCAGCTGCAAGAGAGCAGCGAGTTTCAAAGCAAGTCTAATGGGCATATGAGACACAATTGCAGAAATGTCTGTCTGAGCCAGATTCAGACTGATTTTCAAGTGATCGGACCCAGGTATTCTAGTGTCATCTTAATGACAAATTAACTCCTTCCTCCAAAGCTTAGAAGCATTAAGCGAAATGAAAATATCTGAATACTGAAAGATATTCCTATTTCTCTCCTGACTTGTTCTCTGTGGAAGCTGAATCATTGCTGCTGTTGAAACCTAGAACAATGAATAATGGCCTGAGGGCAGACATGAAAGAAAGATATTTTAGATAAAAATTTCAGCTTAAAATTTTACAAAGTTATAACAGTGATTACTAAAGACACAGCCTATACATAAACTGTACTATGTATACATATATGCATATTCTTATAGATACATGTAAAAGACAAGATCCAACATAATATTAAAAAGCATCCTAATGGAAAAGTTACTGGGAACATTGCAATTTAAATAACATTTGTAACATAAAAGTTATAAAAACATTCAGAACTGGACTAAATTACCTTGTCCTGAACTTCCATTTTGTTCTAGTATTTTTTCAGTTCAATTCAGCATATTTTGGTTTATATCTCATCTTATATTATACATTTATAGATTTATTAGATATATATTACACATTTTTCTATATATGTATACCTTCCACGTCACTAAAACAAAGCATTTCTAATTCCAGTGCTTGCAAATGCACATATTTCACAATTTCTTTTGTATTCCATATTTTGCAATTTTGGCATATCACCACAAGGGGAACAAAAGCGGATCCTGAAATGTCAACATTTCACATGGAATGGATATTCAAGTGTTCCTAACATGCAATGTGCTTACAGTGACTATAAATAGACAGTGATGCAGACTACAAGTGAACTGGTTATATGAATGCTATTCAAAATAATAGTTGCAAAATGGCAGTGAAAGCAGAAGTTTAGGATATGGCCACATGATCAAAGGTAATAATTAGTTAGTAATTAGAGTTAATAAAAATTCCCTGATAGCTGAGCCAAAGTAAGCGGCCATGTTGTACGACAGAACCCGTTACCCTAAACTTCACCTATGCCAAGAACACACTGCATGGTCAGCAGAATTAAGGAACAAATTATTAAGCCATGATTACTCACAGATTTTCATTCATATGCCCACCCCTCTTGTCAGGAATCGTTAGAGAAATACTATACTGAATATCCAAACACTTGCGTGCACTAAAAACGTCAACTATACCATGCTTTCTGTACTATACAGTTATATCGCAACGCACAGAAACGCTTGCTGCCCTCCCAGATAAACACGACAAACTTCAGTGAAAGAAGCACCAAGTCAAGAGACTAGAATTAGACCTGTGCAACAGCTGCGATGACTCATCTCGAAGATCATACTTTCCTCCATTATTTTAATTTGCTAAGTCAAATAAACTGCCAGACTCCCTTGTACACTTTGAGAACATTGCAGACCTCCACAAAGGAAGGAGCTTTCAGTGATTAAGAATAATTTGAACCAAGCAAATGAAACTAAAAACAAATCAGGGAAGTATTTCAAGATTAAGGCAAAAGTCTATTGCAATGCAACTGAAAGGAGTTTAGACATTACAAATAATTCATCTTAGAATTCAGTGACATTTACTATGAAAAGATGTTTCTTTTTAGTCTTTGTTAAAACTGGCTACAAAATGTTTACAGCAATTTTCTGAAAGCAACTCCAGATTCTTTTTTAATCATACTACTTCAGGAAAGCTGCTTTTAGTTAAAATATAAAAATCGTAGTTACAAGGTTTCTGCAAACATAACTGCCATTCCATTAAGGAAATGGCACAGCAAACAGTAAATAGTGGCCCCAAGGGAAATGTAAGTATTGATTTTATTACTATGTTGGTTGGATTGTATTTGCAATTGTCAACTCTAATTTTAGGCTGTGCATTAAGCATCCTCATAACAGCTTAAGGAAAAGAGCAAATATTAATTAGAACATATTGATAATGTTTTTATAAGTCTTAGATTTAGTGCTTACCAAGCATATATTTTGAAAAAATACAAACCTACTTCTTGCTTGTAAACGTAGCTAATAAATGAATAGGCAGAAACTATAATTACATGGATTATATGATATTTTTGTGCATCAAGGCATCCGATGGATGCAATTACTTAAAATTAAAACTAAAATGAAGTGCAAAGATACTTATTATTGCACGTGGCTATGTTATGGCAAATAAGGTTGAAGTCACTATTCAAATACAAAATGATTAGTACATAGATTGATTGTGACTTTGATCCCAACAATTGCTTTTTGATAGTCAGACTCTTATTCGCCACTTAGTCTCTGAGGATAAATGTCTGCTACACACAGAAACTGCAGAATGGGTTGTATTTGCAGATACTACTGAAGGTAATTCATGACCTTTTTTCCTACTCTTTAATTAATTTAAAACAGCACTTACATAAAACCAAACTTATTATACCTTATCATTTGTTTCTGATAATATCCACATGTACTTAACTAGCAGAACAGACTCATGACTCACTTTGGTATTGAACTGCAAAAAGAAAATACTAGCAGACAGATACAATTATCTAATAGAAAATAAAGATTTAACGGCTGCTTCTTCAAAGTTTCACAATCTTCTTATATGAAATGAAAAGATGGTAAGTATGTGGCGATGGTAATTTCAAGCAACGCAAGACTGATTGGACAATTCACAGGAAAAGGATTTCCTACGCTTACGTACTTCACATCGCAGTTCACAGTGTGACTTGCACAAAAAGTACTCGCAGTACAAGTGCCAGCTGATGTAGCTGGCACTTCAGAAAAATCTATTTCTGATAAATTTCTTGTTTAATGTGTTAGATTTCTAAAGGTAGCTAAAAATAATTGTTTATGCCCTCTACAGTGTTGTCAACTCTTGCAATTCTATCACCCATCCTGATACCGTTCATACTTCTTAGAAATCTCTGCTACAAAGATGCGATGATTTCAGCATCTCAGTTGAGATTAAAGAAAAGAAAAAGCCCCCTGTTCCCTCCAGCGGTGTGCCATAATGTGACAAATCGGGCGGGTGTCCCCGCGGGTGTCCAGCCCTGCCAGGGACCCGCTGCTTCTGGGGGGCAGCCCACTTACCCTGGGCTTAGGACTGTCATATCTAAACACCCTGTTGACCAAGCTTTACGTTGTTGTGAAGCTTTACCCTAAACCTTAAGAAAGCAGCAGATTACAAGCAGAGCAGTGTCAAAACATTAATTTTCAGACAAATGATTTGCAACTGCTCTGTACCTATCCCGGACTCTATACATATTATTCAGATATGCCGACTGCTGAGATAGTTAAGAGGGTTCGAGAGGTTTCTCCTATTTCCTGACAAATGACAGGGGAAAGGCAGACCTTGCTGAATTTTTTCCTGCCCTTGCCCACGCTACGTGTACAACAAGGAGCATGCACAGGGACAGATTTGCTTCAAGGGATGCAGAAAGGGCGTATCTGAGGCTCAGTGGGCTCTTCTGGTCTCTCATAGCCAGAGAGCACCAAGCTCAAAAGGTAACAGCCAGCACTTTGCTCTCCGCCAAAGCACAGCCTCTCGCAGAGCTGGTCGGAGCCGGGCAAGCGAAAGCTCTCCATACGTATCCTCTGCATATTATACAACCCAACAGCCTCTGCAGAAGTCTGCAGGTGAATAAATTGAAGTATGTTATGTTCGGCATGTATCAATGCACACAGATGTATAAAAGTTCAAGGACCACATTTGTTATGCATGTATTTATCCTTTCTTTCCTCCCAGGGGACATCAATATCTTAAACAAAAGTCTAACACTTAGGTGGTGTAGAGTGGATTGCTTGTGGGTCACTCGATAAAGGTAAATTTCACTATTCATACCGGTTACTAAAATTTGTGGCTATTAATTTTACTGAGCTCTTACTTATATTATGCAGCTATATCTTTGCTACCAAACAGTTAAAGTAAATGTAAAAAATACACAAATAAAATGTTAAACCTAAAAAACCTAAACATAAATGAAGTTTTAATTTATAAGCATGTACATTTCTCCGACACACTATAGAAGGGCTTCAGCAATGCAAGTACAGAATGTCTGTAAGAAAAATAAAATGCACACTTCTTAATTCTGTAAATCTGAGTGCAATGAGCCCTGGTTAAACTATTTTATTGCACAGGATTTTACACTTTAAACAAATGCAATATTCTTAATATAATAATTTTGGAATATACATATAACAATGAATACCCATACTTCCTAGACAGGCAGTGGAATATGGCTGAAATGGATTATTTCAATATTATTTCAATACTGCTTTTTAAAATAATACAGTTGTGTAAATGACGATATTACACGATTATTTGAAATCCTTCGTAAAGAAATTTTGTTTCTGTTATTATTGTCTAACAAGACCACCACATTGCATCATTTAACAGGCCTGAGAAGGCAGGCAACAGAAAGAAAAAAAAAATCTCTTTCTCTGCAAATCTCTTCGTGTATTAAGCAAGCAAAACCATGCAACTTCATGTTTCCTCTGAAGTGTTTAAGCAATAGTAACTGTATACTGCTCCTCAAAGGAAAATTCACTCTGCCTGTTTCAATTATGATAGATGTCATTACCAATATTTATTCTTGTTAAAAAGTTGAATTATAGTGGGAGAATCTGTAATCTCCTTTTTTATTTCAGAATTGGATAGAATCTTTTTAAGGGAGATTATTTTTTATTTACTATAAGAAGAGGAAAGGTAAGTGAATTCCAGTGTTACTTGAATCTGAGGAAAAAAAAAAAAAAGGAGAAAGAAACTTGCATTATATTTTACTGAAGTAGCACAAACAAAGTCATTGACAATGTTAAACAAGGCAAATGCTTTATTTTTGAGATAGCCAAAAGTGTTTACTCTCAGAGAAATTTCTGTTGCAGTGATGGGGAATGCATTGCCACTAAAAGCTTCAAATCTTTCCCTTGCGGACCCTGCCAAAAAATCAGGGGTGATCTGCTGCTCACAGTCACATAGAGAAATCTACATTCTACCTCTGCTAATTCACCTTTTTGCCAGTACAAGATAGCGTTGATGAGGCTGCTAGTTTTATCCCAAGGAAACTGGGATATATTCTTGCAAAGAGCTGAAATTAAAGGGAATTGTTAATTGAAGTGAGGAGGTTAAAGCATTCCAAAATACACACCACTCGACTCAAAAGAATTTGGAATGCCTTACAAAACAGCTCTAGTTGGTGACCATTTTCTATGGCTAAACAAGCTGCTTAGAAAAATGGTTCATGCTGAGTCTTAGAACCGCTAGAAAATTAAACAACACCAAAAAGGGAGAAAAAAAAAAAGTTTACTACTTGATTAACACAAGATCCTAGAAGGAAGTTTAAAAATAATACAAAACAAAATCTCTGTTGTATGGAAGAAAAAAGATCTGCATGTTATCATCTGAAACTCTAATTTTATTTCAGCACATAAACAGAATACTCTGAACAGAGATGTACGTGAATATGCAGGAGTCAGAAGGGTTTGATACACAAACCTTCCGAAAGAAACTCTGCATTTCTCTTTTGTGAATCGGTTTATCGTATCACAGATGGCAGCCCAGGAGGGGAAATGAGTTCTACAGACTCACCACCCACCGGTAGGGGAAGGGAGGGAGCAGACACTGAGGCCAGTTTTGACCCTACCCCCTAGAATACCAGACAGAATCGCTTCAAGTCACAATTTCCTTCTTATGCTGCTCCCAGGGCAGCACGCAATTATGTACTGCAACTGGCTTAGGGCAGGCTGGGTCCACAATTAGTCCCTTGACCTTGCTGAGACTAACAGTGTGAGTAAGGTGAGCATGACATCTCTCTCTCTCAAAATTCTCAATTATTTAATGCAACTAATGTAAAAGTAATTTCCCTGCATCTTTAAAAAAAAAAAAAAAATTGCTCGTGATCATAAAAAGGGACTTGCCTATAAACTCAACTAAAAGGTCAAAATGGTAGTTTTAATTCAAAGTTTCCATAGCTTTCTCGATAAAATGAGTATGAATATAGATTGTCTCTTTACTTCTACTTTCCATTAAAAAGCATAGGATTTTCTTCTACTTTCTGTAATAGGTTTATTAGTTATAGCTCTATTACAACAATACTCAAGGAAGTTCCATTCATATCATAGACAATTATCTGTGATAAAGCTCATGGCAGAAACTGTAGATGGAATAAATGCTGACATGGGTACATTAATGCACATGCCACTCACATCGTGTCAGGTACAGCTACCCCTTAGGTCTGAAGCTACAAATACTCCTTTCAGCACTTTGGCATATCTCAAGTAATTAGAAGCCATCTGCTGAAATCTTCTACGTTCAGTCTCAAACAGCCATCTTGAAATGGTTCGGGCTTTATGTCATGCTGGAGGGCATACCTTTCCCTCCACACTCAAGCTGAAAGAGGCCTCAGACAGTGAGTAAGAATGAGATCATGCAGAGAAAAAAACACTGCCAGGAGTTTGACCTAGGCTGTCCAACTAATTGTCAGTGAGTTAAAACAATGCAAATCCATTGAACAAATAAATACAAATCCAAACTTCTAAATTAAAGATGGAACATGGGTCACTTTGGGACTCAGTCATAAATTAAATAATCCATAACAGTAATTTAATATAGAATACCAGGAAGAAGTGAGGCAGGGAGAGATGGCTCAGTTAACCACAGAGCGAGCAGAATGCGTTTCTACTCATCTTGCAGCCAAGATGCAACGTACACCTACCGCATACAATTAATGGGTGCAGAAGCTGGTACCCATGGTTGGAGAGGAAGACTTTCCAGGGCAACATTAAAACACCATTGCAAAACAGAACTTCATGAAAAGTCACTTTTCTAATCTTCCAGTCGGAGAAGCCACATAAGTGGGGTGGGAACCTTTCTATAACACCTGCCTTCCACGAGCAGTAGAAAAAACTGATTGCTCCTCACTACCTAAAAGGTCACTTCATGAGACAGACATAAACATAAGGAATAAAACATGTCACAGTAATATACTTTGAATGATTAAACATACTGAGAGGTAAACCTGTTTTGACCATGTGATCAGTTCAGTGATTTTTTTCTGTAAGATGTATACAATATGATACAGTGAGGGAGTTATTTTGATAGAATAGGAGCATACAATAAATTATAAATGGAGAAAATCCCCAGTCATAAAGTTGAAGAACATCTTTGAGTGCACAATATTAATGGAGATCAAAAAGGCAACTAACCCATGTGTAATACATGAGTAGTGAGAAGTAACCTCCAGAACTTCCATGTAAATCAGTTAGTTATATAGCACACTGGGTCAAGGTTTAGTGAAGCAACTTCTTAAAACCATAAAAATCACTTATTGGAACAGCTGACTCTACAGCATGTATGATGAGAAGATGCTCTTTAGTAATCCTAAGTAATTCAAGATGTTGCTTTGGCCAGTGACTATACTTGGCTTATCAAGAGCAATCACAACAACATAATTTAGAGAGCTCTCATAAGACAGGTGTCATAGCGTGGCCCTAAAAAAGCAGATTATAAAGTCCCTGAATCTACTTAATTTCAAAGGGCAAAAGTGAGTTGTGCCAGTCTCATAAAGCCAAGATCCCTTTCTACACCAACCCTCCTCCTCTGAGCACAACACTGAAACGTAAATTAAAAGCAATGCCTGGGCCCAAGGATCACGTATGGTATGGAGAACAGAGATGCTTAGAAGCTGATTGAAGAAGCTGATCTCCCGAAGAGCTTTGATTAAGAATTGATGCATGTATATTGCAAATATCAACACATAGATTATTTAGTGTAACGAAAAATGAAAATATTCAAGATTATGCAAGTTATTTTTTACTTAGGATGAAGCAAATTCATCACTTACGAAACGTGAAAGGACAACACGGTACAAATACTCTTTCAGCAATCCACATAGCAATTTTGTATATGATTTTGAGGCTAAATTGCTCAGAAATATTGAATATTATAAATATAATTTGGGGGATTTTGCAAATGGCTATTGGGTGAAATTCACTTCTTACAAGAGAGTTTATGATTGTAAAGAACTCCACCTAGATATCAAAATCTAATACAATCATCTAGAAGTCCTTAGCCTATGCAGCTTTGCGTCAATATCCTTGAGCAGAAATCCTGCAGGCACACTACTCTCCACCTGCTCAAGATAAATTTCTTAACTATACAGAACCCTACAACAGGTGCACTTTCACTTACTCAAATGACTGCAGTCATACCCCAACAGTGTCCATGGTACAATTATTTTTGGCTGACGTGCCCACAAAACCCACCTATCTATTAATCACTTAGTATGTCAAATTGAAGCCGTGTTACAATACTGTTTTGTGAAGCCAGTAATATATCTGTCTTTTCTTGACAGAACAATTAATCACATGTTAAAGGTGGGTAGTCCAAATTTGTTGCCTGTGACCACAAAAGTATCCAGTTAAGAGCTGGCTGAATCTCCTCCAGCTCTCCCCGTCTCTGTCCATACTGCATAAACATAGCTTCCCCCCATTAATAAAGGCCTAGACCCACTTACAACGTGAGAAACCTAAAGACTCTCAGAGGGTGAGAGAGAAGCCAGAGGTGTTAAACTCTTTCCATAACTCCCCCTATCCAGCGGAGCCAATATCAGGAGCCACCGAGTTGAAGCACACTAGCTGGAGAACACAAAAGCCAGGAAGCCCCAGGAGACATGCCTTCAAAAGGCAAACGGGGCCCATCGTTAGGCAGTATTATTCAAAGTCCCGAAAAAGAGCACAAACACACGCTCAGTGCCTCTGGAGTTTGGTCAGTAGCTTCAACCACAATAAAGGAAAAACTAAAGATCTACTAAAATTGTCTTAACTATGAAGTTCTGTAATTAAAAGTGAAATCAAATAGAGAAATGAGGAGCAGATGTTGGTTTTATTTCTGTATGTTGACTTTATTAAGGAAACATTTCCCCATTCCCCTCCCCCAAGACATCCTTTTCTTTCCTTTATTTGCTATGTTTCCTATTATTTTCTTTTCCCACTAAACAACCATAACCTTCATCAGTACAATGAAGTCATTTATGTCTAAATTCTTGTTGCACTTGGGATTTTTCTTTATGTGTGTTGTAATTGTTGTAGTTGATTTATAACTTTTATGTCTCAGATGTAAAATGGAAGTAGAATACAACCTTTTTTACTCTACTCTGATTAACACCTGTAAGAACACAAGAGATATACAAAAATAATCTATCTAATGTTTTTCATAAAAGAACTCCTTCTCTAATTACTTTGTTTTAGAAAGCTACTGAAGATCTCCCCTGATATGAATTAAACCAGCACCCAGTTGGTGCTTTATTATCTCTTCAACAAAATGATTTATTGTTTGTAGTCTGAAAGCAAAAGAGGAGGAAAATTACATTTTCTGTACCAGTAGCAGTAGCCCTATCACTTGCTCTATACTATTCTTTGAAGATTACAATGACCAATATTGTAATGATAGCAGAAATAGTTAACTCTAACAAAGCTGCTTACACAAAAGCAGTGACAACTGAGATCATTGTACCTCATGATGATTTAACCTTAGATGTTAAATCTTATGTTTCTTACCTCAGCACGACCTACTATAATGTTCAAATTTCAATTTATCTCCTACCCCAGAGTCTGGATGTAACTGCTTTTTTTTATTTTTTTAAGGTTTCAAATGAAGAAAGTTTAATTAAGTAGGAACAGGCAAAAATACAAGAAAAAATTGTCAAGAAGAGAAAGTCACAAATCCTTTATGTGTGTGTCTAAGCTATAAATAACAAACTAATTTTTAGACGATTTATTTCGTATATCAATGAGAATTTAATGCTTTATGGCTGTTACTGCTTATAGAAAAAGCGTTGTAAACAGGCAAAAGAAATTTCTATCAAGCTGCATACCTAAAAACAAATGTACAAGATGCATATATGTGCGTGCGCAGCAAATAAAAAATTGGAAATTCAAAATGCCTTTGTTGAAAAAGAGATGCATTATAAGAGTGATGGTGCTGCGAGTGCAGGAAGCTGCCTACCTTCTAAACTCACGGCACCTCTGTAGCCCCACAAACCCCTTCAACATGGAGTAAGAAACAACACAGTTTCCTCCAGCAGTGAAGCTAGTAGAATATGCTTGAAGGGGAAAGCCAAGTACAGCTCTTTCCCTACGTTCTTCAGCAATTCCAAGGAAGCTGGATGAAAATCAGTATTAGCAGAACACAACTGCAATGCACCCATGAAGTTCCAGAACATTTTTGTGAAGTTGGCAGGGCTGCCTCTTGTGGGGAACTATTTAACAACTGCGATTTCTTTTGATTTGGATGAAGTAATTGGAAAGCTTCTGATACTCCATGATAAGAGAGACAAAGAAGGGAAACGCATCACATTGTTAACAGAGACGTTGTTCCTTGGTACAAACTTGAAATGATCTGCATCATGGATGGAGTACAATCAGTCATGAGTATTGCTAGAAAAATCCTTTATGCCAAGTCATAACCACCATGATCTATCTTCATTCTCATTATAAATTGGTTCTATTTAGACAAGGCTGAGAACAATGACTAAGTAACTTTAAAACAGATGAGACATCACGCAATCATATCATTATCTAAATATTGATTATTAGTTGCACCAATCACATTATTAATTCTGGACCTTACAAAAAGGACAATCTTTTAAAGTAGCATTTATATACGTGTACATTAAGGCAAGCAAGAAATTTTGAAATATTAGCTCTGTTTTGGAAAACATACTTTTTTCTATCTTATCAGTGATACTATTGTTCCCTGAGACAGGGAAACCGTGTTGCACAGGCAACTGCAAGCACCGGAGGTCTATTCAGTTGCCTGCATATAGGAATCTGCTGTCACTTCAGGTGCTCTGTGATATCCGATGTATCCCCACAGGGCTTGCAAATATGACAGAGCACCTAGCTGCATATGATCTCTGCCATTCAGGAGTGGAAGCTGGAAGCCAAGCGGGATGCTCGAGGGCATTCCAAATGGTACAAGGTACCTTTACTGAATCAAGTTGCTGATGTCTTTCTTGCTGGAAGCACATTCATAACGGTGAATTGTCAGACAGTAGAAATCTGCTTAGCAATCTGCATAATGCTCACCCAAAAAGCCTGAGTGGAACACTTGTCTCTTGCAATCTTTAGATAATCTTCATAGCATTGTCCAGAAAAGTGTGATTTATACACTGTAATCTTAAACTAATAAAAAAGTCATACCTTCGTCTATGAGTGCTTGCTCATTCAAGCTCACACATAATTTAGGATTTTTAAATGCATATAACCTAGAATAAAGTTTCTATTTTTAAAACATCTTTCTTTTTAGCAAAACTAGGTAAACAAGAAAATCATATACTTTGGATGTGAGAAACTGGAGTATACTCAAGTATAATTTTAACAATGTTATGTCCTATAATGAGTTGACCTTCTGTTCTCCTTAACCCTTTTTTTCATCAAAGCCACCTACACCCACTTTGCCTTCTGTTTCTCTAATCTGCAATTATTTATGTTTTCTTCATGCTGCTCTATCCGCCATGGGAGCAAAATTGTATTTGGTGAAATATAGAGCTAATTATACCATGAACCCAACAACAAAAAGACAGAGCAGATGTTACTTCAGACGTGCTAACAGTCCCTACGCTTAACGCACACATAGTAAAGGACTGAACACAGTATTTGAAAAAAAAATGTGATGGGCTTAAACATGTGGAAAGAAATTAGCACAAAACTCAAACAGAATGACATACTTAATAGGCTCTAAAACATTTGTTCAGTGGTTGTATTCAACATCGATTTTACTTTAATTCAATACACATGTGAGGCTATACGTGGGGTCAAACATAGCATATTAGGTAATTATGCTCAATTTCTTCTGATTTCAGTACCCAGTTTCTTCTGTATCCCTTCCACCTGTCCATCAGCACCTCCAGTTCTAGGATGAAGTTTGTCCTTCTCTTTATCTACCTGAACGTTTCCCAAAACACAGGAACTAGATCTAAGAATAACTGTAGAGGCCAAAAAAAAAGAAAAAGAAAAAAGTGCTTTCTAGTGTTTTCTAGTTTTTTCCTCAATGTGAGTAAGCAAGAGCTAGAAAACAGACCTTAACAATGAAGAAATATCTGACACTACTTAAAAACACAGGTTGTTCCATTTTGTTTTAATGTAGCTTGTGATTATTTGGAATGCAGGAACAGTATGAGTGACTCTACACCAGCCCTCGAGCCCATGCACAGGTCCTGCTGCATTTAATAGTACAGGTGTAGCTTAAAAACGCAACTGTAGGAAGACATGACACAAACACAGTCTTCTAACACTTATAAGTGCCAATCAATGTACCAGACTTGTATCTAGAATAACTGGGAGACAGTTTGGTGTTTATTATGAAGGGTTTATCAGGATTAGAGTGGGATCTCTCAGCAGCCTGCAGAGTAGCCTCTGCAAGTAGGGGACCATCAAGAGCACGCTTTCCCCCTCCCTTAGTACCAAACTTCCACAAGACTATTAGTTCTTCCTCTACCGCAAGCAAACTACTTCAAAACTAAAAATGAGCCTACAGATCATGGAACTGAAGAGAAAACTGCAATATTTCCCTTTCCTCTATTGCCTACCTTTACCGATTTCCTGAGGAGAATAGTCACACAAACTGGAAGTGATTTAGGATAACTTGCAAACCTTCATGTCAGGCATCACTCCTGTAATTCCAATTATTTTGTATATACTAATGCAACACAAATTTGCCATGTATCCTCTCACGTCACTGAAGAGGAGTCCAGTGACTCCTCTGAGTAGCTAAACTGTTCTATAATAAAAGTAAAATAAAATTCTTTCAGTAAATGCATGATACTTTATAGTAACATATAAAGATAGCCCATCATCAGTCAAGCTTCAATAGAAAAATTGAGACAACTAAAACAGAATTCAGCAAACACAAATTTGAATCATTAGCTGCAGGAGCACTAATTACATTATCATGATAAATCACATTTCACAGATGTGCAGTACCAAATCTAAAAGGGCACTTTCCACTTCACTAAAATACACATTGTTACCACACAACTAGTTCAACTCCACTACATATGGAAAAAATAAGAATAAAAAGGTGTGATCTTAAATTCAACTTTGAAGGGATAGATTCCTGAATAAAATTTATCTGGCCAATTATAAATCTTGAGAAAAATAACCCTAGTAAGAGAGATCTATGATAATACAGAATTTCAAATAACTGGTTAAAAACATGCATAACCAGACTAATCACAGTACTCTAGAAAGCAACATGTCTTTAACAGCAATCATCACAGTATGAAATCAACTCCGAGCTTATTACATTTGGCTGAATAATCTAAAATTGTAGAATTAAAAATAATTATTGATAAAAGATAAGACATAAAACCTCCCTAGCTGTTTGAATCTAAGAATATCAGGGGATGGAATGAATGTTGAATTTATGTTGTGGAAAATTGGTCCCAAGTTGGTTTTACACTTCATCAGAAAGCACTTTTGTCTTGTATGCAAACAGTTAATGAAGCATACCAAAACTGCAACTTTTTTGCTAGCGCTGGTGTGGTAAGACTCACAGCATATTCCATAGCTTGCAGAATATTTAAGAAACATTATAGATTTATCATTTATTCTCCTTTAGTTATAATGCAGAATCCTATAATTTTAAACAAGATTCCTTCTTGCATTTTCAGGTATTGTTATATACAACTTGCAGTTGCAGATACAGTATAGCCTTTCTTATCTAAAGGATTCATTTTTGTTCCTTTACAGAGTATTTTCAAGAAAAGATGACACCACATAAATAACTGGTGCCCTAATAAATTCTAAGAATGTATGGATTCTTAACTACCTCTCATGCTGGATACATGACTGGTTTTAAAATTTTATAGTTAAACTTTTCTCTTTTTTTTTTTTTTTAATTTTGTTTCAGCTATTCTTATAGCTGAAAACAAGAAACAAATTATTCCAAGTGGATAATAGTTATACTACCACATCTTTTCTAGAGAAAATGGGTAGGACAGCCTCTTTTATACCAAAACTGAAATAAACACATGGAACAGGAAAGACTTCACAATATGCTCAACACTTGCCTTTAAAAGGACTTCATTTCACACTGCAGCTTTATGACTTCTGCATCAAGAATCTGTCTGCAGAATTATATCTGAGTATGGCAACCAGCTCCATTATCTCAACCCTACACACTGTTATGATTAACTTTGGGAAATTAGTGGGGCTTACACAGCTGAACAAATGATTGGCAAACTCCAGTCAATCACCACATCAAAAAGAAAGTCCCAACTGCAAAGACAAACTGCATTAATGCTCTGCAGGAGGGGAACAAGCTGCCTAAAAATGGTGTAATGCAGGAACTGAATGTATTTATTTACTCAAGAACCACAAAAGCTGTTTTATCTGTGGAATCCAGCCTTTACCACTTGTCCTGTAAAGAAGCTCTCACCAGCAGACCAACATAGTAAAAGCTACTAATATAGATTACGTTGAAGGCTCAAACTTCAGAAAATGGGTGTAAACTGTCTTCTGTCATACATCCTCAGTAATTAAGCCCACCAATTAAGGGCACAAAGTACAAATTTGAGTGGCCCTTGCTAAAAATAAAAAATAAAAATTATCTGCCATTAAAATCCTACAGGAAGATGAGTCCACTGAGTCCCAGATCAACAGGACAGGCTGGGGTACATTTCAACAATGACTGGCATCAAACCTATCCAAATTATTAATATAACAGATGTTTTTGGCACTCCAGTTACAGTTAGGACTGCAAAAGTTCATAACATTTCAATTAAAAACAGTCAGATGAGGTTGTAATGCCTGTTCTTAGGCTTGGGTGCCACTGAAGTAGATTTCAGATAAATAGATTAAATACATAATAGACCTAAACCATCTTTCATAACAGTTTCATAACAGATTCCTCATGTTTCTACAATATACAATAGCTGACATATAGCCTCTTCATTTCTATTTTTTTATTATTTATCATGCCATAATATCCTGATATAAAAAGCCCTCTTGAGCTTTTGCTAAACTTGCTTATCTTTTTACTACACACTCACACTGTTTCGCTTTGAGCAAGACTTTTACACTCATCAGAGATTCTCCAAAGGTGGCCAGCCCAGAAGGGTAACACCGTCCACTCCAAAGAAATTTTCGGTCAAGTGTCATCTTCCAGCAAGCCACTTCTGGCAATTAGTACAATTGTTCCAACCATATTCAAATTTGGAGAGTGAACTTGTTGGACCTCATTAGCTAAGAAAGCTGGGCTTGATTAACGTTTTAATACAAATCCTTCAAGAAAGCCCAGCTGCAGCAAGAAATGGAAGTGGTGATTCAGGAGACACCACTCACTCCCTCTGAGTCCATGCTGAGGAACTGCTCCAGCATGGTGTGAAGGGACATCATGCTGCTGGTGGTGCTGTCTTTCAGATGAGATGTAAAACTGAGTTCTGACAACTTACAGTCATTAAATATCCCATGGCACTTTTCACAGGAGTACATGTGTTAACCCATATGTCCTGGCTGTATTCCAAATGCATAATTGCATTCTGCCTACCTAAATTCCCTACGCAGTTTCAGTAGCATGCAGTACTATTTATTCTCTTTCTCTCTTCTCTCCATCATTGCTCTTTAGCATTTATGCTCAGGTATAAGAAAAGGCACAGATATACTACAATCTCAAACTTTTAGCTGGCTGACAAATAAGAATTGAAGGCAACTCAGATCTACAACACAACGCGCAGGAAGAAAGAGGGTCCCCAGAATTCAAGGCAAAAAAAAAAAGTGTGGAGCTGCCTAAGCTAGACAGTACAGAAATACCACGGACAAGAAAATCTCAGAACTGTTATCTTTCTCAGCCTGGGTCTTAAGTACCCAGCAGTTTTGAAAAGTACCTCCATTCCTCTAGGTTGTGCAGTCGCAGACCTTCATACACTTGTAAAGGCATTGGCAGGATTTTAGGATTGTACTCTGGGACTTAGATACTTAAATTACCCTTAAACTCCCCATAAATTCCACTCCTGAAGACAAGCAGCTATTCTGCTAAGTTAAAACAAAGAGGCATTTCAAGATCTATTTCTACATTTTACATTTTAAATAGAGTGTATAAAAAACATTGATAAAACACAGAAAGAGGCCCTAGATAAGAACCCTGGAGTATTCCCAGAGCATCCTAATTATTGAAGCACACAATCATTCCCTCTTTCTTTTCCAATAAATCTTGCACTCACTTCATCATAGTGGTCCCGATGCAGAAAAAGAGAAAAATACTTAGAACTCAGACTAGTTTCCGCACTGCCAATGAATACATTTTCACAGGAGAAGGGTGAAAGAGGTTTGAGTTACTCACGTTGTCCGTACTTCCTTAGTGATGCTCTGTTGACTACAGCACTAGTTCTGAGCTCACACCACACGATTTGGTAAAACTTACAGTGGCTCCTTGCTTTGTGCCCCATGCCATACATCAGCAAGGGTATGTCCTGAATTCGGCCTTACAGATCACCGAAGGGAGGATTCCATCCCGTCTTTTGGCATAAAACAGGGATTGCTCTACTTAGTGTAAAGTGGGGGCAATCTAGGGAAGATACAGTAATAAAATTCTTAATGTCAAGGGGACTTTGCTAATGAAATGGAATTATTCAGGGCCTTCCAGGTTAAAAAAAAAAAAATAAATCTGAGCTTTCCCTCAGTGTTTTCTGTGCTTAACTTTCCACTAGAACTTATACTTAAGACCTTTTCAGATCCAGGTCTGAAACTGGTCTATCCAGATATATTTGTTCTTCTAAAATACATTTATTGACCATTTCTCTTATATATACATATATTTTTTTTTTCTGCCAGTTGAAGAATAAATAATACAGATACCAACTAAATCAGTCCTGCCCAATCCTTTTCCTGGTACAGGACACACAACTTGGCTATAAAGCGTTTAGACCTAGATTCACTTAACTGAAATTTTCAGTTTAAGTGACCAGCTGCCTCAGATTCCCTGTATCGTCAAACAATGGGCAGTCAGCTGTACATAGTAATTCACATATTCATTGGTACTAACTGTCCATCAGGGATATCTATATCTTTTTGAGCCTTGGACAACTGGATTCCAAACTTTAGCACCTCATGAAATTAGATGGGTTAAACATGACTGATCCCAAACACTTTTTTCCCCTTTTTTTGTGATAATCACCATTCTATTCCTACCATAAAAGCAATACAATCAATTATGCAGAAGGCCAACTGAAGTGAGTTTCTGGTTTTTGGTGAAATTATCTATACTCTCATCCATAGTCTTATTCTGACCATTAACTCTAAACGGTTTTCAGTTGCATACACAGTGAATCAAACATATTATCTTGTAGCCAAAATTACTGATTATAATCATATCAGGTGGCAGAGTCAAGTGAGAGAGATGCCACCTTCACATGAGGCTCAACTGTACTCACGTTTCGTCTTCTGAACCAACCTGCTGCCAGCTTTCTTCAGTATTAAATTCACTGTATCTTGGGGTTTTCTTTGAGGACATACATTCAGGTCTTAGATGATATTGATAAGCTCTCAAAAAAACAAAAGAAGCCCAAAACAACCTCCATATACTTTGTGAGCATGACTGCATGAAATAAAGGCAGGTCTGATGGATGTTGAATTAATGTAAATGACATTTTGTAATATATGGCCCTGATTCTCCTTTCACTTATGCTGCTGTAAATCTGGAAAAAAAAAACCCTCCATGTATTTTCATAAACTTACTCTGCTCAAAAGCTGATACAGCTGAGAAAGAATCAAATGTTCTTCATTTAAGTATTGATTGTGCACTTAGGAAATTAAAATAGTTGTGATGCATATACTAAAATAAATATAATTTTTAATATATATTAACTTCTGCAAGCTTATAGGCTTAGAGAGAATTCCAAGTAACTAGCTTGTCTGAAATGAGAACAGGAATATTCCTAACAAAAGGGTTTTGTACTTGAGGGGATTAGAGGGCAGAAAGTAGCCTTTGGAATATCCTCCATAAAAACAGGTCATTTTTAATATATATAAAAACCTCTTTAATATAGAACAACAGATTGTGCTAAACTCGCAATCCCCTTTCTTCTTCTCCCTCTGACATGCAAACACCTGACACACAAAGGGAGTCACATTCAGAAGGAGATTATGATGCAATGATCTCGTTGTGAATGTTGCATTATGGTTTCAGCATCGCTGTAAGAGCTCCCCTGGCACTTGTGCTTACAGCAATTTGAATTTCTCTGGCAGCTAGGTATGATTTGTGACAGATTTCAGCCTTGCTCTTCATTGAGGGAGTACACTGGCAAGTGCTTGAGGTATTTACCATGGAGATTGGAAAGAAGGAAATGTAAAGAGGAACATCTGAGGTGGCTTTTTTAATCTTTTTTTTCTTTTTTTTTTTAAACATTGATTCTTTTTTTTAGCAGTTGTTATGTTACCCAGACCAGTTCTTTTCAATGGCATCATTTTGTGCTTCTTAGGAAAAGTTGTCTCACCACACTGTTCTGTTTGAAGGATTATTTCATTTGCCATGGTAGTGAAACCCTGTTAATTTCAATGACTATTATGAATGCATATATCACTAGCCAAATGCTCCACGTAGAGCGCAAAGAATCTTTCAATTGATTGTACTGCAGTTTGTGGCATGAGTGGAAAGAAGTTTGCCTATACATTCTTTACACATGAATTACACATCTAAACTGGTTTACATGGTTTGGAAAATCTTAAGCTGACAAAGCACAATTATCTTTTTATCCTGGAAAATACGTCAAATTCTTCTGAAAAAGCAGGGTCAGTTGGTAGGTTACATGTTTGTCACTGGATCCCCCAAAAGTTTGCTGAGCTGAAGCCTCTACGTTTAGGGCAGACTAACTAGTTCCCAAAGCTGACCTGCAAAGATTGTTCTCAATATCTCTTCTGCCATAAAAGCCGTAATAAGCATCCATATGCAAAGTTTCTCTAAAACTTTCTTGGTCTGCAGACTAAATCTTATCTTGATTCCTTCCTCATTCCCATATGTAAGTACTGGAGGTAGTCCCCAGGGAATACAGACAGCTCCATAGCAAAGGCTGCACTCTGAGCACAGGCATTCAGGGAACAATGACGACACGCTGGCTGGCTTTGGCATGAACTGATGAATGAGAAATTTAATAGGGAGATATTGCACAGCCTACAAAGAGAAAACCTGCATTTAACAAAAGAATTGAGGTTGACCGGGTTTAGGCTAATAAAGTTTGTACCTCATCCAGTAGAATGGATCCAAACTTCCATTCACATGTAAAAATAGCCTATCGATTAAAGCATATTTCTTCCTCTTTGGCCCTGTTTTTCAATTATTTTATTTGAGACAATAAGTTTGGCAAGTTCTTTTGTTAACACAGTTCCTGTTATTTTAAAAGCAACAGATTTTATGGCCCATGGTTATCATCTGATACTTAAAATATGTACATGAAAGAATGCATAGGAGGTGTCAGGTGCACCCTTGGGAGGATAAGAATGTCCACATGGTCCCAGGTCTTCTACAAGTAGCAGTTTCTGTATGAATGGGTGAGAAATGTTCTTTCTCATTTGCAGGTGTTCTGTATTCAAAAGGTACAGCATAAGATACAATTCAAGGATTAACCCTCCGATCTGCCAAGCATCCTCAACTCAGGGCTCCAAATATGAGAACCAGACCTCCAAATTAATTTAAAAATATATATATATACCTAAACTATAGGACTGATACACAAAGACAGGATTTTAAGTATGTTTTTGTAACTACGCAAGATATTTTAAATTGATTTACTTCATTTTTAAATATTATACGCACACAGTCTTTAGAAACTAGTGAAACACTACAGATTTTATTTACTTGATTCCGAAAATACTACAGTACATCTGGCATATCATGGGTTTGTTATTGATCACTAACTGAAAAAGTGGAGCTGTAATACATATTACATACAATTTCAAACAGAAAACCATAATATGTTGTAGTGATTTATCAGCATCTATCCTTAAAAATACATACTTCAACGACATTCTTAATAAACAATTAAAAAGAAGAAAGTAATAAACTAACAAACTCCAGCATCTTTGAATACTAAATGGAATTAAATAGAATATGTGGATTTATTTGACCTACCAACTGATCACTGTTTCATTTTTTAATATGACTGTATCTCCTAAGCAAATACATGTCACAGACACAGGCTGCTGAAGAACTGTTCAGTGTGAAGGCAGTTTAAAGAAAATTAAAGATTATATAAAGAAGTAGAAATAAAATGTAGAAAATATATAACTAGTGCCTGTTCTAAATTAAGATCACCAGTCTATTTAGAGAGATGGAAGTGAAAAAGATCATGAATATATGAGAATACGTAACAGTAAGTTTGGCACAACTGTTAGTCCTTCTCACTATACGAGAATGTGAAAATATTCCATGAAACTGAGATACAACATATCAGCACATATCACTTTCTGGAAGAAACAGAATTACTTGTTTTAAAAATATTTATAATCATACAGATGGAAATAATTGAGAACAACAGTTTGTTTAAACCAGAACTTATCACTTAGTGTAGTAGTGGGGAAAAGCCCTCATTATATTAAATATAAGAAACGATTATATGAGATTAAAAACTTCTCATTTCAGATTATAAATCCTTGCTGGCTGATGAAGACTAGTCAGGAACTATTAATGAACAGAAGAAGATGATTCTCTATCTGCCTGCTGTCAGTTTCTTGAACTTTCCTCTGATGGGTGCTGTGATTGATAGGATACCATGACAAATTCACCACAAGTCCACTCCAAAGGGGAAATACTATGTCATGCTGATACTTGAGCGACTGTCATAACCGAGGAATGCTTTAAAGTATTTATACTGACATCACAAAAATGTCATTATTATAAGGATACACTTTCTTAACATTTTGGTTACAACGCTTGAAATATTTTGATTCTGTTGCTACTGAGCATTAAGAAAAATATTCTTTACTTAGAAGTAATATAGATAAATATGACATATAACATTTATTTATATATTTTACTCATGTATAAATAGTCATTAATATCCACATTAATGTATATTCATATATTGATATTCAGATATAAAGCCTATAAACAAATATACTAATATATATTAGACTATGTGTGTCTATCAAAAGATTAATGACCAGAAAATGATAAATTCATGCAGAATTCATCAAATACTTGAAACAAATCATAAGTTACATTTGAAGGACAGAAAAAAATTGAAACAAAATAGAAACGATCTCTGTATACAGGGTACTAATTAAGCTAGAGTATTTAAATGTAGTAATTGTACTCTCTCTCTCACTCTCTTCTGTCTTCTCTTTTTTTTAAGCTTTGCAGAGAAAGAGCTACTGACTTATTCATTTCAGTTAGCAAGAAATTTCTCAACTTCCTTGGGTGCTTAAGTGCAAGAATATTTTAGACCCCATCTTTGCATATTACTTTATCTTTCAGTGGTAATTAACAGAGTCTTAATCTGGCTAATGTTAATGACCACTGTTCTTTCTTTAAATCCCAGTTAAACCAAGCTTATTAAGGGCCAATTAAAGGAAGTCTTATGTGATCTGAATAACACTAAGACCAATTTTTAACAGCTATAACTCTTTATTTTGGATTATGATTGTGGAAAAAAAAACCCCTTCTTATTATGGCCTTTGTCTTTTAAAATAAACTGTCAATGGCTATCGGGAAGGATGGGGAATCTTAGAAAAAGTCAGAGATATAGCTGAATTTAGTAAAATGCAGATTTTCTAAAAAAAACTAGCTATGTACTACTATTTTCGCTCCTTCCTATAAAAAAGGTCATATATTACTAATTTCCACTTCATTTTTCATAATGTTACAGCTCAAAAATTGAGCGACACTTTGCAATAACTTTCCAAGTGGTAGAAACACAACCTAAATCTGTATTAACTGAGTACCACAGACAAAATACAGAAAAACTCATTCACCATTTGAATAGGAAATGGAACATTTCTAGCTAAATATGAAAGAGTTAATAGGGCTTTTTGGTTTGGGGACAGTCAGGTAGTTTTCTCACTGCTTAACTGAATACAATTTTCGACTCTGGACTTTTGAAAAGCTTTTTGGTTCCACTTATGTCTAAGGTGACCCTTCTACAGACACGTTGTTATAAATTACATCCTACTGTTTCTTACGTATCTAAGATTTCACTCATTGCTTAACTTCCCCATTACTTCCCCTTCATCTGGACAGAAGCAGTAATGCAATCTGACTATTGCCTCTAGCTATTAAACAAAATATTACTCCTACTACTACTACCTAAAGTCCAACACCCTAGAGCTAACCTCCGCTGCAGCAAGTCACCGCAAGACAGGTCCTTTGCATACTCCGCAGCACACAACAGACCTAACTCCATGGCGACAACTCTTAAATTCTGCAGCAGCAGCCACAAAATCCATGGCAACATTAATTCATTATTGTCTCTAAAATACTCTTCATCCCTACTTTCCCACTCCCCCACAAACATATTCAGCCATGACTCATAGCAGAGAATATCACTGACGAAAAATTGATGGTTATTTTTAACAATAAATCCTGAATTATTTTTCTCTGTGCTCCCCAGATAATTGGGCTGTAACAGCCCTTGGCCTCTAAAAGAGCTCTGCACAAATCATCTTTCTATCCTGATACCAGCGCAGAAGAAAACTTGCATCTGGACTCTCCAGCTTTCAGCGTCCCACTTGCTCCACTCTTCATCAGTCTATCAAGCTCCCTCGCGTTGCATTCAGTTTTCCATCTATCTAGTTATAAGCTGGACCTCAGCTTTAACTTTTTGTGTCCTTGTTCCTGGCTCCACGAGACAATACAGCTGTGTTGCAGCTGGGAACATAATTATAAAAACAAAACAAAATCCCTTTCAAAATTGAAAGCAGAATTTTGCAGAAAATGATGTGGCTACAAGAGTACCAGGCTTTACTCTACATAACTCATCTGATAAACCGAGAGCTGTCTGCACCGCTACTGCAATAGGAAAGTATACTATTTTTCCAAAGTAATTATCAAGGGATGATGAGGGGAGTCAGAGGGGAAACAGAACACTGCAAAAATTGTATCACGCCACAGCAAAACAGGAAGAGGGCAATTAGATCGTAAAGGAGTATTCCAGGACTGAAACAGGGGTCAGCGTATCATAGCCAAAAATTCTGCTCTAGGTGAGGTCACACCTACAATAGTGGCCACGAAAAAATTTGGTAAATACAAATAAAGTAAGTTTAATGTCATCCCCAGTCATTCACATCTGTTAATGTGGCAAATCAGCTTTTCCATACAAAGATAA
Organism: Mycteria americana; assembly: GCF_035582795.1. NCBI lineage: Eukaryota > Metazoa > Chordata > Aves > Ciconiiformes > Ciconiidae > Mycteria > Mycteria americana. Next base: position 179,077,086 of record NC_134365.1, read on the forward strand.
ACAAAAGACAGATGACCCAGAGTCTTAGCCTGTTCTGTGCACATCTCCATGCGAACACCGCAGCAACAGCGGTAAGACAGAAGAGCTTGCTAGTCACAAAATGAAAAGAGAAGCGTCTTCAATAGTATCCTTAACTAACCAGCACTTTCCCATCCTGATCTTTCTTTCCTTCTTATTCTCTCTTTCCCTTAGTTCTCCTTCCTCCCCATTTCCCACCACGACCACTGTCACCGATCATTGGATCGCACTTTTGCATTTCATGAGAGAGCTCTCTTCGTGCCTCTTCCTCCGCTGAAGACTTCAGCTGTACGCCAAGGAGTTCAATCCCGGATCGGAGAGGGTGAGACTCCAGTGCGAGCCTGGCTGCCGTACTGGACAGCAGCAGTTCTGTTCTGCGTGTGCCACGTGAGACCTCCAGTACGTGCGAGGATTAAGGGTAAGGCCTGCAAATAACTGCAGTTTTACCAGCCCCTAAATTTTATGTATATACATATATAAAATCATAATCACACATGGAACATCTCATCTCCTTTGGCAGAAGTAACTTAGTTGTGATTATGGAGATTAGAAAGTTATAAAGGCATGCTCCCTTGCAAACTCAGACCTGATGTGTAAGTGGGTACCTCTCCTGCCCCCTCCAATGTTTTTTAATTTTTTTTTTTTTTAATGAAAGATCTGTTAAAAAACACATTTTCACAACTAAAGACTTCAAGGGGCTACTGGGGAAAAAAAACCACCTGGCACTTTTCTGCCATGACCATGGGAGCAGCTTCCAGGACTTCCAGCATGTTCAAGGAGCAGACTGTTTGCATGTTATTGATGACACCAGTAAATGCCTGAACTTCCCTCCACACATCTCATTTTTTTAAAGTCTTTCCAACACGTTGTCCTGGAGGAACAGTTGCGGGGGGGGTGGAGAAAGTGAAGGCTCCAGTTCCTTTAAGGGGCCAGGACCAAGAGCCTGTGATGTTGAAAGCAACAAGGATCTCCTCCCTCCCAGAAAACAAAGTAAGCTACAGAACTGTAGCAAACTGTGTATATACACTCAATTCTCCATTTTCCAGGGTAGTTAAATACTATCTCAGAAAATGCATGGACTGCAAAACATTATTCATTGCCATGTTTGTGACATCTAGCTAGAACTGCTGTACCAACAACAAACAAGTCCAGCCACACTTCACCTGCTTCCTGCAGGGCCACTTATCTGTATTCTGTAGGATGATCCTCAGCATCTACTCAATATCAGAACTAAGGCAGGTCCTTACCCAGTTCTAGCTCAGCTCTGGCCATCCAGGCTGGTTTTGTGCAGAACCAGAAATTAGAAATTGTTGGTAATAGGGACCTTGGTGCACAGGCATCTGACTGGGGTCTGTGTGCAGCCAGGGTGGTCTCATCAAGGTTTACTGGTTAAGCTCCACATCATCACAAACTGACTATACTATTTTCCAGTCCTTGAAGTAGCACAGTATCCATATGGCATAATACTTCACTCAAAAGTGACTGAGCATGTTTGGGAGAGCACTACACAAAAATATAAATCCTGCTGTTGGCACCCATGGCATCATTACTCCATGAACCACGTTCGTAGATGAATAAAAAATTACCTGCTTTCTCTTTCATATAAAGAAATTACTGCTAAATACGATCTGCATACAAAAACAGTTGAAAAATCCTGTATATTTGCAACAACCTTGATGTGGTACATCTCTGGAAACAGAGTGAATGGGGACTCCTAAGCCAGAATGAACCATATAAACATTACATGGATTCCAAAAGGACGGATATTGGTTTCTCAATCATTAAGAAAAATGTTGGACCTAACGTAATAAAAGTGTCTGTATAGGAGAAAAGAAACAAGCAATTCAAGGGAGGAGAAGAGAGATTTAATACAACTATCCTGGACATGAGGCTTGTGAAATTGCCTTGAAGAGATGTCTAATGAAGGTTTCTTGGTGAGTTCTGCAGAGTAGATAGAAGAAGACATGTTATCCTTAGTATCACCTGCTTTCACCCCATGGGGTGAAAAACTAGATTAGACCTTCAGTCTATAGGTGGAAGAGATACAGATTTTTCTTTCAAAAACTCTCCATCCCTTATTGTTCCTGACTTCCCACTTGCTAATTTAAACTTCTGGAGAGATCTTTTTCTGTCCAGATCTTTTATCTGTCTGCTTCATCACTCTCCCTCCATGTAACGGGGGCATGGGAACTAGAGATGTCAGGTTGGGTTTTTTTTTCCTAAAGATGCCTCAGGACTGACTGAACAATTACTATCGGAGTCATGAAGGATTTTTTTTCCCTTTGGAGCCTAATGGATTTTAAAGCATCCTGGAGTTTTAGTTCAATTGACAGGAAAATTTGGAAGTAATGCAAAGCCCTAGCTATTCCTTCTTAACTTTGGCGGACAGCTAGGAAGCATATCACAACAACAAATGAAACATAGAATTTTGCTGGCAAATTTCGCATCTGAAAAAGGCACACAGGTCTCCCTTTGGTAACTTTTACCTTGCTGTGGGAAGAAGGAAGGAGAGAGGCATACTCAAAGACCTTGAAAAGAAAAACTGAATCTTACAACAAATTGAATCCTCCAAACTTTCTCCAGTCCTCTAGTGGGCCTGTGTAGCTGGGGAGTCTGGAAAGATTTTCAGTGTTTCAGAAGCTTAGTTAATAAAACTTCAGCCTGCTGCTTAAATCCACGCCTGTGTCTGTCTTCATTCACTTGAGCATCCTAATCAAGTGTCCATTTAAATAGACTGGTGGCATTTTGAGATGCCATCCACCCGCACTAAGATGAAATATTCCATTGTGGAGTAAAAACAGTTAGCTGCACAGATAAAATATTCACATATAAGAAATAGTACCGGCTAAACTCCTATCTATGACTCATTTCAAACTTAGTATACTTCATAGCAGAAGACAAATTATAGTGCTCCATAGAGGTAATCAGATACAGGGGGGGACGGGACACACGGACGGGGACGGGGACGACACGACGACAAACCACATAATAAACAAATACTTAATATGTAACTTTTAAGGTCTGATTTTTTGTCATCTAATTCTAAATACTAGCTTTAGAGAAGGAGACATGCTAGAAAATTAATATCATAGGTAATCTATAGACCACTTTGGACTAATTTAAAGCTCCAATGTGTATTTGTTTTCTGTATAAATTTCTTTCTTATTATTCTCAATAAGATACTCTCGGCACGATAAAAAGAAGGACATTACCAGCAGGATTTTCAATCATGGGGGCTATATATTCAAGAGCAATCAATAAAAACCACACAGGGCCTGACAAACAACTAGTCAAAGGAATCATTTTTCTCAGATACTTAGCAGTATCCTTTTAAAGTAATTGCTTTTGGTCAATGTTACCCGTTATCATTTGGTCTGCTCTTTTTCCAAAATAGAATGGATGTCATTTCCATTAATATCTCAGCTGTCTGTGTAGGTTTTCAAAGTGCATACTCCACAAAAAAAGGAGGATTTTTGCTTCAACTTCAGTCAACTAACAAAGAACTCTAAAATGTTACAGAATAGGCAGTCATATCGTCCAAGCTAAAAGGTAATCTTAAAGAAAATGATTACAGGTATTTTAATGATTAAGGCATTGTCTGCCCTCCTTTTCACTCCACACAAAACGGTTAACTCCAATAAAGACAAATAGAAACGACAGACTTTGGCCCAGTCAATCCATTCCAGAAAATAGTATTAGCAGACAAATATGCCCAAAATGCCACCTAAAATAATGAGCTTAATATTGATTCATTATTATAGCTTGGTTTAGGAAATTTAAAGAAAATCTCACTACTGAAACCCTTGTGTTGCCTAACCCTGCCTGTGACAGCAGGGAAGTTGTTGCCTTGTGCCAACTGATCATTTAAAGATGTCCACAAGATACTGAAAATACCCGGCATAATCTGTAAGTGTACAGCTGGGATACCAAATTAGATTAAGAAAGGCAAAGAACATATCTCTTCGGTTGTAGTAAGGCCTCAGAAACTGTCTAGTTATGCTTTGTACTAAATGTTCTGGCACACTGCCAAGGCACTTCCAAACATTTCTGAGTTCACTTTTCCACAGAACTCTTTTAAAAATCAATTAGTAGTGAAAGTCTTTCAAATGCAAGTGTTTTAAAATGTCAAG